>NW_019208928.1:0-159527 GCF_001890105.1 Penicilliopsis zonata CBS 506.65
TATTATAAATTAAGTAATTATTAAGAATCTTATTTAGAATTAATTCTTTATATATATAATTAAACTAGAGCTATATAAAGAGATTATTAAGAACTTAATTATCTTTTATAATATTAACTCTATTATAAGCTTTCTCTTAACTATTAAACCTAAGAAGCATATATTAAAGGGTTTAAAATAAAGTAGCTTATAAAGAGTAGAATTATTTATTTATAAAGTTACTAATTATAATTTATTAATAATTATAATATTAATATTTAATAAAGGTACTAGCGACTAATATAAGAAGTTCTAGAAAAGAGAGAGAGATAAGGATATTATAAAGAATATAAAGAAATAGTATTCTTCTTAATAACTCTTATTAAAAAAATAAGAGTAATAAATAAAAGAAGAATACTACTTTATTTATAATAAGACTAGGTATATTTCTTTAAACTACCCTAAAAAGAAGAAGAAGATAAATTAAAAAAAGAATAATATTAAAAGAATAATTAGTAATTTTAATACTATTATAGTAGAATAGAAACTCTTTAATATACTAGTTTTAGCCTATATATAAGAAGATAACCTTAATTAATTATTTTTTATTATAATTAATATTTAGGTTACTCTTAAAACTAGGTATATTAAAGTAAAAGCACTACTAAATAGTGGCGCCTAAAAGAACTTTATTTCTTATTATTTTTTACTTATTAATAACTTAAGTCTTATATATAAATACCTAGGATCTATTAAGTTTATTAATAGCTAGACTATCTTTTACTTTAATTTATTCTTCTTAATAACCTTTATTTAGGATACCTAAAGATAGATAGAGTAATATAATATCTTTTATAATATTATTAATATATAAGAATATAACCTTATATTAAGATAAATATAATTAATATATATTAATTTATATATTAATTTTATTATCTTAATTTAATATTATTTTAGGTAGCTTATTAGATAAATTAAGGTTAACTTTATAAACTATTTTATTAAGTTTTCTTATAGTAAAACTATCTACTTCTTATTTATAGACCTTATTTTAGGCTTTATAAGGGCCTCTAGTCTATTTAAAGTTTATTAGGCCTATAAAAGTATCTTCTCTAAGTATAAGATAAGACTCTTTCCTATAGATACTATAAAATATAAGATTAAACTTATAGATAATAAGCTATCTTCTTAAAGGGCTATATATAGCTTATTAGCCTTTAAACTAAAGATGCTTTATAAATATCTTTAAGAAAAGATATAATAAAGCTAGATTTAGCCCTTAATAAGCCTTATTAGTATATTTATCCTTTTTATTAAGAAACCTAATAGTATATTATAACTATATATTAATTATAGGGCTCTTAATATAGTTATTAAAAAGGACTATTATCTCTTATTATATATTAATAAGCTAATAAATTAAGTAGTAAGTATAAAATTCTTTATTAAGCTTAATCTATATAATACTTATTATTAGATCTATATTTATAAAGATAATAAGTAGAAGACTTTCTTCTATATATACTATAATTAATATAAATATTTAATAATACTCTTTAGACTTATTAATGCACTAGCTATTTTTTAATCCTATATTAATAAAGCTATATATAGAATCTTAGATATTTTTTATATAATTTACCTAAATAATATCCTTATCTTCTTAGAATTAAAAAAGGAATATATTAACTATATTAATTAAATATTATATTAACTATATACTTATAATCTATATATTAAGCTATTTAAGTATAAATTTTATAAATTAGAGCTAAAATTCCTTAGCTTTATTATAGGCTAATATAGCTTTAAAATAGATTTAGCTTATATTAATATTATTAAGAAATAGCTTAAACTATAAATATTCTATAATCTATAAGTCTTCTTAAGGTTTATAGGATACTTCTATTAATTTATAGACTAATATTTTAATTTAATAATACTCCTTATTAACCTTACTTAAGATATAAAGAAGAGAAAGTTAATATAAGCTTTTATATTAATATCTACTATAAGAGAGGTATTTAATAAGCTTAAAGAAGCCTTTATAAATCTATTTATTTTAACTTATTTTAATCTAGAATAAGAATTATATCTAATAATTAATATATCTAGGTTTATAATTACTATAATTTTATTATAACTAGAAGATACTAAAGAGGAACTTAAGATAAGAATAAGTATATAATATTTTATAGCTTTCTACTCTTAAAAGCTAAATAATATTAAATAATAATATAATACCTATAATTAGGAGCTTCTAGTTATTATTAAGATATTTAAAACTTAATATTACTATCTTAAAGGCTCTAAGTATCTTATATAGATATAAACTAATTATATTAATTTAAGATACTTCTTTATTATAAAGATATTAACTATATATTAGATATATTAGATAAAATTACTAGCTTTATATAATTTTTATATTAAATATAAATTAAGAAAAATAAACTTAATAAATATCTTATTATACTACTAAGACTATAAGTTAACCTTTAAAGAAGAGGATATTAGTATATTACTAATACTATAGTATAAGCTATAGCTTAGTTTATAGTAGATATATTTATAGGGGAGTAAAGATATTTCTTAGAGGATATAGATATAAGGACTAGAGTACTTAAGACTCTTAATATTAAGAATATTAATTAAGGAAGTAGCTAATTATAAGGATCCTCTAAATAAATTAACAATTAATCTTAAGTAGCTTCTTATAGAGTTATAATAAAGAAATATCTTTATATAGTTAATTCTATAGTCTTTTAGAGTATCTAGTATAGTATAAATAACTTATAAAGAGAGATAAAATATAAAAGATAAAGGCCTTCTTTATAAATATAGATCTATTATTATACCCCTTAATTTAGTAGTTAAGTAGAAACTTCTATAACTTTACTATAATAACCCCTTTATAGGGCACCTAAGAGTATAGAAAATACTTAAACTAATTAACTAGAAGTACTACTAGTTAACTTTATATTATAATATTAAAGAGTATATATAAATATATTATATATATTAAATTATAAAGACACCTAGAACTAAGCTAGCTAGATAATTATTCTTATTATTAATAACTAAAAGACTATAGTAAAGTATCTTTATAAATTTTATTATAAGACTTCCCTTATTAAAGAATAAGATTAATAACTATATATATAATATTATTCTAGTTATTATTAATAGATATATTAAATACTCCCTATATATTCTAGTTAAGGGTATAATAAATATAGAGGAATTAGTAGATCTTATATTTAATTAAATTATTATAACCTATAGGGCGCCTTTCTTTATTATATTAGACTAAGGATCCCTTTTTACTAATTACTATGACGGCCCTAAGCAAATGAATAATCAATTGGTGGCTTCAATACTAAAATATTCAAATAAGGAGGGGAAAGAGGAGAGGAGGGAGAGGTGCGTCGCGAGGCGCATCTAATATCCCTCTCCCCTTTCCTATATTAAGCTAAAATAGGAATAGTGGCCCTATTCACCATAACCTGCCTAAGGCATATAAACGACCTTACTATTGCTATAATATTACTCCCCTATTTAGCCTTTAATTCTCTTATAAATCTATATTTAATGCTCCTATGCTAATAAGGGCACTATGGCTCTTTTAATACCTTATTCTGCACTATAGCCTATTACTTAAAACTTTACTTTACTTAAACCCCTCTATTCCTAAGGGGAATTCATCTTGTGATGTTCTAAGAATGACGGGATGGCCACTCTATCTAGATATTATTTATAAAAGGTTATCTATCTACTAATTCTTTTCTTTTTATAGGCCTACCCCTTTTTATACTTTTAACTAGTATTTTATTATTATTATTCTTCTCTAGGTCCTTACCTGCGTCCTAGGCTGCCAGCTATTTCTTTAGGCCTTTTAGTGAGCCTAATTTAGTAGAATATATCTTATAGAACTTCTTTAAGAGGTATAGGCTTCTTATAAAATTTTTAGCTAGATACTATTTATTATCTAGATTATATCTTAACTAATTAATCTAGTATTATAATCTATTATAATAGTTATATACTACTTATATATTATCTAGTTCCCACTCTTTCTAGCCATTTATTATTAATAGTTCCTATAGGTTAATAATCTATCCTAATAAGGGATTATCTAGCGCCTTTTGCAGCTTGTTGGGGGATATAACTAAATAGATTTTTATTAAATTAAAGAGTTTTAGATAGAAGGTATTACTCTCTCTTTTTTTAATAGAAAAGAGACCTAATATCTAGTAATCTAACTTCTTATTTAGTCTATCTATCTTATAGCTCTTTATTATAAGAAAGGCCTTATTACTAGTATTAAAGTTAATCTATCTCTTATACTTATTTACTTAGGTTCTTTAGTATTCTTAGGCTTCTCTTATATTCTTCTTTATAAATTTCTATATCTCTTATAGCTATTTAGCTTTTTTCTCCGCCTCCTATTATTTTATCTTTATCCTTAATATTAAAGGTAAGTCTTTATTCTTATTTTAATCTCTCTAGTTAAATAAGGTTTTTAATAGGTAACCTTAATCTACTAGGAATAGTAACACTTCTATCAACTTATAGAGCAAGATAGTAGCTATATAGTTAAGTAATAGTAGAAGCTTTAACTAATTTAATTAATAGTAGTTAATAAAGAGATATAGTTATTAGATAATATATTAATTTATAATCTTTATTTAACTATCTATTTATATATAGTAAGCTGTTAATAGCTTCAGCTTTACCCCTAAGATATAGTAGAACTCTTACTAGAACTTAGTGATAAATTAAGGACCTCTATTAGATACTATAGAATTAGAGGCTTTATAATATTAATATATATATTTAATAAACAGCTCTACCTATTCCTTTATATTATTTATCTTAAAGTAGGGGATTAAGATAGTCTTCTTATTTAACTTATCTATAACCACTAAGGCAGCATCCTTTAAGTTGTTGTCTTTTAGAAAAGATTAATAGTCTATTAAGATATATTATTATAATTATTTTAGGATAAGTAGGGGTTATAGGAGTCTTAGCATCTAGTCTCTAAAATTCTCTAAATAATAATAAATAAGGCAGTTCTTAATATATTAGTCTATATTACTTTTTTAATTAAGTTAGTAATATTAGTCCTATAGGAGCTTTTTTATCTTATTTTATCTAGGGTAGGTAGTCGACGGCTATTAGTAAATCTTATTTAATAATTATACTCTTAAGTTGCCCTCCTTTAGAACCACTAGTTTATCTTAATATAAGAGTAGTCTCTTCTATATTATCTATAATACCTCTCCTATTTTGGCCTTCTTATATTATATTTATAAAGAGGTTACTATATAATTCTCTTAAAGCAGCCTATCTAGAATATAAATATCCTAATTTAGGGGAGCTATTTAGATTATTTTATTATTATTTTTATTTAATACTAATGACCTATTTAATACTTTATTATTAAAGATTAAGTAGTTAGTTATTAGGTTATCTAAATTATTATTATTTAATACTATATTATCTAGTATTATATAAGTTATTAACTTAGAACTCCTGCTTTTAAGGAGCTTAAGTTCTGTCTAGATTTATTTATTAAGCATCTCTATAGCTAATAGTATTTAAAGATAATAATTCTTCCTCCTCTTTAGTTTCTTTTTTATTAGGGCATCTGCCAGCATATTTTCCTTCCCTAATTAGTAATAGATAATAAAGTAAAATTAAGAGAGCAACTCTAACTAATATACTTATTATATATTTAACTATTACTTTATTATAAAGTACTCTAATACTTTATAATCTAAGAGTATATTAAAGTATTTATCTCTTTATAATCCTTCTAACTTTACTCTTTATTCTCCTAGGGCCTAAATAATTATTAATAATTCCTTATTATAGATCTTATAATTGTGTTCTAGTGGTGATATTATCTTTAAGAAGAATATAATAGGATGCTAGAGTTTATCTTCTTTAAACCTTTATAATAGTACTCTAGCCACTATATTATCTAATATATTTATTTTAATTCTAATAGGGAGCTTTAGATTATAGTGGCCTAGAATAGGTGCCTCTATTAGTTATTATTTTAGCTCCTTAAATACCTATTTATAGTCCTTATTTTAGTTAAATAGAAGGTCTTTCTTAATTAGGGCTATTAATAATTATACTATATAACTATAGTTTCTAATAAACCTCTAATAGAAGTTGCAGAACCTGAGGAATAATTATATAGATCTTACTATTATTAGATAATTCTAGTTATAGATTATATTGGTTTTTATAGGGTCTACTTTAATCTCTTAGATAGTAATAATAAATCCTAAATACTTAGTTCTTTAAATATTAAACTTATATTTTTTAATACTTGCTTATAATCCTGCCTCTTATAGGTGTTTTAGAACCTCTTTAATATATTCTTAGTATTTAGCCTTATTTTTACTATAGATAAGTAGATTATTTATATATATTATTATAAACTTATCTAGATAGTCTATAAATATACTATTAATAAATCATTAGAAGGTGGTAGGACTATTTATTAATCTAAAAGGTATAACCTTATACTTAAAGGTGCTATAGTAAGTTTTAAAAGTAGTCAGATCTTTAGCCTCTAGATCTAGGTATATATAGTAGAATCCTTATTATATATTAAGCTTTATAAACACTTAGGCTCTATTTAGTTACTTAAGTAGTTTATTAATTAGAGGTAAAGGATATTTATCCTTCTTTATAATTAAATTTAGCTTTTAATAATCTATATAGAACTATAGACCTCTATCTGTCTTTCTTACTATTAAGATAGATAAGGTATAAGATAAATTAGTATAACTAATAAATTCTTTACCTAGATTTTTTATTATATATTAGTGGGCCGCCTCTAATTTCTTAAGGGATTACTTATATAGGGGACTATATCTAATGACCTCCTCTATAGATATATTAGGTTTTAATTAGATCTTATAATTATATTCTTTTTAATAGGGTGGCAGGTCGTCTGACTTCTTTTTAGAAAAGATATCTAAAAAATTATAATACTCTTTTAGAATAAGTTAAGATAGGTTCTTATTTAATTATTCTATATTAATAAGTACTACTCCCTAGGTCTAGGAGTTCTATTAATCCTATTATTTTTCCTTAATAATTTACTTAATCTTTATTAAGTTAATAATAAAGATCTCTAAATCCTCCTTCTTTATATGCTGATGGAACACCAGTGCCCTAATAATAGTAATATTAATTATTACTAAATTATTATATCTTAAAGAGTCCTTTCTTTCTGGGACTTAATCCCCTTTATTAATAATGCTTTTCTTTAGCTCCTACTTTATCTTGGCTAGATTGCTATAATAATAAATAGCCTCTATTTAGAGTAGTTAGTAATAAGTCTAATTTCTTTATTAATATTATTCTACTCTTATCTTTATTATTAGCTTCTTATCATAATAAACTATGTCCTCTTAGAATTCCTTTTTTACTATTAATTTACTCTTTTACTATAGTATTATTTTAGATAATATTATAGACTATTTCTCCTAAAGTTCTTTATTTAGTATTAGGCTCTATTTTAGCTATATAAGCCAGTTATTCTAACAGTCTAACTAGGCGTCTTATTTTACTATTTAGGTCTTACTAATAATAATATTATAATGCCCTAAGTTAGTGATAAGCATTAGTTTATTTAAAAATTATTATTTATCTACTTATAAGTATAGGATAATAGCATAAGTAATTAGGGTCTTAGGCTAGCCATTAAATCCTTTAATACTCACTAATTCTAATAAAGGGTATAAGAGGATATTAAAGAACTAAGCTATATTTTTTACTCTCTATATATTAATAAAGATGCTTCCTCTTACTTCTATATCTATTAATATAGTAATTAGTATACTATATCTATTATATAATAACTAACTAGTTATAGTAAAGGGTCATCTATTAATTAGTTTAAATAGATTTAATTCTTTTATATCTACTTTTACTTTACCTAAAAAGGAGACTTTCTTTAGGCTAAGTCTTTTATTAGCTCTATAGGTTCCTCTTTAGTCTCTAGTTCCTTAAGCTTAGCTAGCTTTAAGTTAGTAGTCTTTTATTTAGAATAAGCCCTAGCTTTATATTTTATTAAGCTATATATAAAATAAGCATTATAGTCCTCCCTCTACTTCTTAATAGCTAGATTAATAATAAGATAGGAAGAGTTATAAGCATTTAGCTTCTATAAAGTGGTATATTTAGTAGTAGAGGTTAATATCTTATTATTTATACTTAAATTAGTAGGTATAGTTCCTCCTCTTCTACCTTTACTATAGTTTATATTATTATTTATAACCTTTAATTAATTTGCTATTTTAGAGTAGTATTTAGTAAACTCCTTAAAGAATCTATCCTTATTAATTTTAGGGATAGTGAGTTCTTATATATAGTAACTTAATTTATAATAGAGCTTATCTTAAAGATTATCCTTATTAACTCCTACCTCTATAACTAAGTATATAAAGTTAAAAAGGAAATCATAAAATTTCTCCTATTTCTAGAATAGATAATAAAATAACACTTTAGTATTAGTGACCTGGTTTAGATCCTTATAAATAGTCTTTAAATAGTTAAGGATATTACTAATTATATTATAGGGGTTCTTTATATTGTCCTAGAGTCTAGGAGTTATATATTTATAGGCCTTTTTATCTATATAACTAAATATATAAGTAATATAAAGTTCTTTAGTATTATAATAATCTCTATTAGCGTGCAGCTTCTGCTTTATTAATATTAGCTAATTATTAAATCTAGGATTCTTATTATTAGTTAGTATTAGGGGATTAGGTAGTTTAGCAGAGCACTTAGGTCTATAGGAATTATAAGATTTAAAGATTTTATTAACTAAGATAGTATTACTAGTAGTACTATATATAAGAGCTAATATAAATTCTATATATTTGTTCTTCATGACCATAAGTTTAACTTATACTTTCTTTAGTTATAACTAGGTTTCTTTTAACTATTTATTATTCTTTAGGGCTAATATAGCCTCAGCTTTAGTATAAAGCTTTTTATTTACTAATTATTAGTTACTTTTAGTTACTAGGTGTAATATTATATCTTATAGTATATCTAGATTATCTATATAAAGACTAAAGAACTATTCCTTTATTATTATATCCTTAGTTTCATCAAGGGTCTTACGACATCTAGATAATACTTAAGGGTTATTATTTAATCTTACTATATTTTTATTATTAACATAATCTAGTAGTTAAATATAATAATAGAATCACTAGGTAATTAGAGTATTATTTAACTACTATTAATTATGTAGGAATTAGGATTAATTAGTTTAAATATTATATAACGGCCCTAAGTAAATAAATAATTAATTAATGGCTTTAATACTAAAATATTTAAATGAGGAGGGGAAAGAGGAGAGGAGGGAGAGGTGCATCATAAGACGTGTCTAATATCCCTCTCCCCTTTCCCAAACTAAGCTAAAATAGGAATAGCGGCCCTATTCACCACGACCTGCCTAAGGCATACAAACGACCTCGCCGTCGCCATGACAATTACTATTAAATTATATTTTATAATATTATAAGGATTAGATATTTATTAAGTATAGCCTTTTACCTATAGACTAATAGCTAAATAGAATAATAGAACTAAGTCCTAGAAGGATACCTTTATATCTTTAGAGACTATTAATAAGATAACTAGAGCTCTTTATTATTTATAATAACTTTTATTTATAATAATTCTAAATATGCCTCTACTAGTATTACTTTAATATATATATTATATAGATATTATATAGAGATGCTAAGTAGCCTATTTAAAAGAAAGATTTAGCTTAAGTTAATTAAAGAATAATTAATAACTATAATAATTATTAAATAATTATTAAAGACTTATCTAAAGAAGATATAAGAGTCTTAAATAAAATACTATAATTAAAAGTAATAACTTATATATTATATAATAAATTAAAAGATACTTATTATTAATATTAATATTAAGTCTTTATAATTCTTTAAGAAGCTTAATAATTATTATCTAGAGCCTTTTTTTATTATAAAGGTAGTAAATAAATAAATATATTATCTATATTTACTTAAGGTCTATAAAAGGATTTACTTTATCTTCTATATATCTAAGCTAAAGCTATATTATTAGTATAATAGTTATAATAAGCCTCTACTATAGTTAATTAAAATAAAAGATAAAGAAGAGTAAGAAGTAGATAAAATCTTAGACTACTAAATTAATAAGAATAAAGAGATATAATACTTAATTATATAAAAATAATATTTATTATATAAAATATTCTAGTAGTCTAAAGAGGACCTAAAGAATACTTAAGAGATATTAAAAGACTTCTTAAAATAAAACTCTTTTTTAAAGTCTATACCTTAATAAAGGTGTTTTAAATAAACCTAAAGCTTTTTCTTATTAAGTTTTTTTTAGATATTATAGATATTAAGTTAATAGAAATTTATTTATTTATTAGTATAAACCTTCCTCTTTTTTCCTATAGGTTTAGAGGTTTATTAGTAATATCTTAATAAAATTATTTATAATTAAAAAAAACTATTATTATAAGGGTAATTATTATTTATATTAAGGAAATTTTAAGTTAATATTTTTTTAGCTTATAACTTATTATTTAGTAGATTCTTTATCTCCCCTATAGTTATTATAAGCTCTTAAATTATTACTATAATATCCTATAAGGCGACTAGAAGTAGTTAAGATATAAGTATTAATATTATTAAAATAAGAGCTATTAAAATTATACTAATAATAAGGGGTTAACTTACTACTACTATTAATTAAAGTTAATATTAATAAATATTTATATTAGCCTTTTAAGTATAAATATTTAACTAAAAGGTAACTATTATAGCTATATCTAAAATATTAAGTATAATAGAGACTTTATAAAGATATTATATTTTCTAATTAAAGGTGTCACCTTAGGTGTAGTTTACTATATAGGTAATATTACTTATAGTATAATAAAGATACTAGGTGCTTATTAATATAAAATAGATATATTAAATAAAGTACTCTATATTTATAGTATTAATATAGTATATATATTAAAATTAATTAAAAGTATTAAATATATCTTCTTAAATAAGAGTAGCTATATATATATTTATATTCTAAATAATCTTTATAATCTTAAACTTAACTAGCTTTAAGCTAGAGGTAAAATAGCTATTATAAATAAACTTAAATAAGCTACTAAAAAATTAAGTATAATAAATAGGGGGTGCTTTCTTAAGAATTTTATTATTAAGAAGAGTAGCCTCTTAAGCTAAATAAGTTAAAAAGAGATTATTTATTTTCTTTAAGTTATTATTAAATAAATATAATATTAAGATTAAGAAAATAAAATAAGAGGTAAAATAAGATATTACCTTCTTATTATTAATAGCCACTATATACTAAAACTATTAAAAAATAATAAATTAATAAAAAGTAAGTATTTATTTTATAGATTATTATTATATACTATTAAAAGATTAGTAAAATAAAGGAATAATTATTAAGGTAACTTATTAAGATATAGATAAGAAGGAATTAAATCTATTTTACCTAATTAACTCCTAATATCTTATTATTATTAAGAAAAAGAGGCTATATATATTAAAAGACCTTATTAAAAAGCTAAAAAATAAGAATTAAATTATATAAGATAATAGTATTTATACTTTAATATCTAGTAAATATAGACCTTATTTTATTTACTTAACCTATAGAAATACCTCTTCTTAATATATTTAACTCTTACTTATACTCTTTATTTCTTTATTAATAAACTCTTATATTTAATATTATATCTATATAATATCTAATTAGAGTCTACTTATAAAAATAGTTATTTTTTATTTATTTTTATAATAGCTTAGGGCTGAGCCTCTTAAGGGGGGGGAATAATTATAAGACTAATACTAATATTACTTTATAAGTTATTTAACTAAATATATTATATAACTATTAGTTAATATTAAGTATTAATTAGGCACCTATTAAGTACCTTATTTAGAGTTAGGATATATACTATCTCCCCTAGATAGAATAGAACCTTAAGCACTTTATCTTATTCTTTTATTAGACTTATTATAGACTTCTTATATCCCTAGACCTTACTGTTACCTAGTTGTATTAATATCTCACCTATCCACCCCTAGTAGTGCGAGGTCACTGCTTACACAGGGACCGCCGTTTAGTGCAACCGGTTAAATTATTTTTAGCGCTAAATATCTCAGTGGTGAGGCCACTTAAATAAACACATCTATTCATAAGGGAAGGCGATTTTGCTAGAGACTATAAATGTCTTAGTATAATATAATACTATATAATATCTTTTAATATAAGAATGCACACTGCAAAGTCCTTTATTAACTCTAAGAGGGTTATTAATATTTAATAAAGTAAATCTAATATCTTAATTAAGTGCCTAAAATTATCTATGCTTATAGCACTAGAATGCCAGGATTATAAACTATATATAGAATATATAGTATATTAAAAGACTACTATATATAATAGTTAAAAATCTATATACTTTATAACTCTAAAAGATCCCTTTAATAAAACATTAACACTAGAGTATTAGAAATGGGTTTATAATATATTTATTAATTAAGGGAATTTTAAAAATTACTATATCTATATAGCAGTATATGCTTCTAGAATTTATTATATAAAATTATATATATATAGTATAGCAGCTAGTTACTATTAGTCCTCTATTTAGAACTAGACTTTAATTAATATAGCCTTCTAATAAAGATAATAGTATATTCTTTAAGCTATATTAAGTAGCTATAGAGAAGGATAAATAGTATGTCTTTCTATATTAAGGTCTCCTAATCAGCACACTAGCTAAAGTCTATAATAATATTAAAAGAATAGAATTAGTAATATATAATATAGAGTGTTCTCACTAATATACATGCCATAAATTATTATAAAAGTAGATTTATATTTAAATACTCCCTATCTTTACTAAATAAAAGAATATATAAATAGGTAACTAGTATAAGCCACTAGTTATACTAGATATTATCTTTTTATATATAATCTAATAGACTCTAGGCAATTTTATAAAGCTAGAGTTTTATTACCTTAATAAAGCTATAACCTCTCTTCTTCCTTAAATAAAATCTTTCTTCTCTTTATAATTTTTAAGTCTATAGACTATATTTCCCAAAATAGCTAACTCTAATAAAAGCTTTAATATTTTAAGAAGGAATCTAATTTTATAGATATAATATATTTAAATACTTATTAAACTTAAAACCATCTCTTAGATCTATAATCTTCTTATAAGTTATATAAACTAGATATTACTTATTAGCTATCTTATTATATCTAGCATATTCACCTCACTTTAGAAGTCTAAAAGTATTATAATAGATCTAGATTCTAATAATGCTGAAAAGGCGATTCTTAATATAATCTAAAACCCTCTATTACTTAGAATTATATATACCCTTTTATTCATAAGAGCTAGAATAATCTAGGGACTTTTCTAGAAGTGGAGGTTAATTTATATCTAGCTTATTAATTACCTCTTTCTATATAGGCTATAACTCTATAAGATATAGAAGTAAGACTACTAATAATATAGGCTGACCTTTTTAAATGCTGCAGCCAGGCTTCTTACTATATTAATAAATATCTATATAATAAAAAATAATAAATAGTTAATTATAGCTTTATTTATAGTAGTTATAACTAGAGTATTATTTATAAGTTCTTATACTCTAGTACTACTTTATAAGTACTAGAAATTAAGACTTATTTAATAAGAATATAAAAGAGAGATTAAAGCTAGAATATATAAAGTATCTTAATAAATTATTATATATTAATACTTCTAAAGACATTATATATATAATAGTTAAGGTAAGAGTTAAAAATATAAGAGAGATAATATTAGTATAAAGAAATAATATAAGATAAAATATTAGTAAATTAAGAAAGTACCTAAGGCCAGTATTTTCTTAGTAGCTAGATATTAGTATAGTAAGTATCTTATCTTAATAATAATTCTACTAATACTTAATTTAATATTAGACTTTTATTATATATAGTTAAATTATAAGAAGGCTAATTTGCCTATAAAAATTACTAAGCTAATAGATAAAATATCTAATACTTATATTAAATAATCATCTTACTTACTATACATCTATTATAGTTTTCTACCTAGTACTTAATATCCTTAATAAAATACTAAGTAGTGCCCTACTTAATACTATGCACCTTAAAGTAATTAGGATCCTTATCTTTATTAATCTGCGCTAGGTCTAGTCTATTATTAAGAGCTACTTTATATACCTTTCTAACCTTAGCTTTTAATGCCTCATTACTTAAACATAACTATTACTAGCTACTATATTCTCTTATAGTAACATCTAGAAGGCCTAAAATATATATAATAGAAATATTAGCTAAAGAGGCAATAAGGTTCTCTAGAAATATAGATATTAAACCTTAAGTACTTATAAGGCTTATATTAAAAATATATTTATAATAATAATAAGGGGGCAACCTGCCTTAGCAGTGGATTAATTATTAACTTATAGTCTATTAAGATATTATCTCTTTATTTTATAGATCTACTTATAAATTATATTAAGTATATCTTTATATAACTATAAGACCCTATTATTCTATATATATTTAATTAAGCTCTCTAGATAATCCTAATAAAGCTTATAATATTTTTTTCTATAAGGATCCTACTAGTAGTGTGGGCCTAGTTTATAAGACCTAAAATAATATATTAAAGTATATACTTCTTTTTAGGCAGGCGGCTCTCTAAAAGCTGCTTCCTTAATATAGATCTATTAGTCTTACTCTTAAAGTATCCTTTAAGTAGTAAATAAAGTGCCTTATTTATTAATTATCCTACTACTTATATTTAAGCTTAAGGCGCTCTCTATATAATTAAATAAGATAACTAGTCTTAATTTCTTATTAATAAGGAAAAGGTCTCCCTAATCTAAAAGCTATTTATCTATAGAGATTTAATTAATATTAGTTTTATTAAACCTAAGAGTAAGGCCCTTCTACTAAGTGGCAGATATAATAATAGATATATTATCTAGTTTAAGTTTTTAATATAGGTACTTTTATATAAGTAGTTTCTTAAGCTTTAGCTATAAAAAAAGCCTCTAGTGAAACTAAGGGGCTAGAACTAAATCTTATTTAGTATCTTTTACTACTATCCTATTATTAAGAGTGACCTTCTACTTAATTAAGTAGTAGATATAAGTTAGTAAATCTTTATTATATATTTAACCTTCCTCCTAATCACTAAACTAAAGTAATAGAAGGCTTTTCTTTTATATAGTAGTGAGTTATAGAGAGGCATAATTAATAAGGGAGATATATTTAATATTAATATAGCTTATATTAAATAGGGAGGCAGGTAACTAATAGAAATTATTAAGTATTAATATATATTCTAATATATTACCCTATAGGTTAAGCACTATACTTTATTAAACGCCATAGGCATTATGGCTAATAAGAGAATTAGGGGTTATTTTCTTAGGCCTACTATAATAATAGACTAAGGGTAAGGAATTATTAGTTAAGGATTATACTATTAATAGATTATTTACCTATAAATAATTGCTAACTAGTTAAGATAATCCTTAGCTACTAATATTACTTATTTAAGATTCTCTTAGCTAAAGAGATAATCTTATAAGTAATAATTAGCATATATTAGATAAAAGGGGGTAAAATAAGAATAAGGTCTCTTAGTATTATTAAATTGCTTAGTAGAAGGTGACCTTCCCCTTATAATTTATAGATCTACTATAGAATTCTATAAGATTCTATAAGCTTTCCTTAATATAGTCTTATAATAATATTATAGTAATATATACCCTATATTTTATTAAGCCCCTTAGTTTAATTTAGCCTATTAAATATATAATCTATACTAAAGCCATAGCAGTAGGGCCAGGAGAGAGTTTCTTAATATATTTTAATTAAGGTAATTTTAAGAATAGCTATATATAGGTTAGTTAAAACCTTAAGTAGGGGTTCATAAATTTTCTATCTTATCCTTAGTTATTTATAGATTATAGTTAATTTATAAGGATATTAATTCACCTAGAAAATTACTAAGCTAATATATATCTACTTAAAAATACTAGGATATATATGCTTCTAATAAGTCTACTATCTCCCTATAACCCTTCTTCTAGCCTATGGTCTCCCTCTAGCCTATAGTCTCCCTTCAGCCTATAGTCTTCCCTCAGCCTATAGTCTCCCTCTAGCCCATGGTCTCCCTCCAGCCTATAGTCTCTCTTCACCCTATAGTCTCCCTCCAGCCCATGGTCTCTCTTTAGCCTGCGGTCTCTCTCCACCCCGCGGTCTCCCTTCAGCCTGCAGTCTCCCTCTAGCCTATAGTCTCCCTTTAGCCTGTAGTCTCCCTCTAGCCTGTGGTCTCCCTCTAGCCTGTGGTCTCCCTCTAGCCTATGGTCTCCCTCTAGCCCGCGGTCTCTCTTCACCCTATAGTCTCTCTTTAGCCTATAGTCTCCCTCTAGCCTATAGTCTCCTTTTTAGCTGCGGCCTCCTTCTAGTCTCCCCCTAGTCCTTAATACCACCCTACTTAGGCTATAAAATATTTAGTATAAATTATGGCTTAAGTGCCTCTCCTTCCTACTTACTCTTTATTACCTATAATAGATAAGCCTAGATTATAATTAATATAGATTTCTAGCTAGCTTTATAATGGCCTCTTCCCTTCCCTAGAAGTCAAAGTAGACCATGGTTTAGATAAAGAGCTTTTATTACTATAAAATAATTTAAAGAAGAAAATATCTCTTATAAAGAAAAGAAGAGAAAAGGAGATAATATTTATTCTATCTAAAAGAATAGCTTACTAAGCACTAGTAGATAGAGATATTTAGTAGAATTACTAATAATTCTAGATAACTAATTAAGCTAGTAAAAGTATTATTACTTATAATAACTTTATTAAGCACTAAATTATAGCTATTAAGGAGTTAAAGGTCTATACTAGAGATTAGTAAGATAAGCTTCTTATAAGAATTATATAAAATAGGCCCTAAAATCTTATTAACTTAATTAATATTTATATTAATTCTTTATTTATTTACTTAGTTTATAAATTATTAGAAATCTTATTATACTATATCTAAGCAACCAGCCAATAAGATGTCACTAAGATTAAACTTACTATTATTAATAAAGAAGTAAGATAATCCTTAATAAGGATATTTAACCTTTCTTACTAACCCTAGACTTAGGTACTATAAGGGATTTCTTATATTTATAAGGAGCTCTAAATTATTTATAGTAAGCTAATCCTAAAAAATATCCTACTATTTTACTATAACAGTAACATTAAATTAGGTTAAAGATATCTAGTCTAATAGGAAATAACTTATATTTAATTTTTTAAGATAATAAATATTAAAGAATTAATTTTAAAGCAGTAGCCTAGAGATTACTCTAAGGATATTTAATTAATTAGTACCCTATTTATAATAATAAAAGAACTAGGAACCTATAGCTTTAATTTAAGAAGCCTAAAGCTTAAATATCCTAAAGATATTAGTAAGCTATATAGAGACTTTATTAAATAAGTTATAGAGTCATCTTTAAAAGAACTAATAAAGATAAGCCTAGATTCTCTAGAGAATAAGATTAATAGTATCTTACTTCTTTTTAGCTTCTTTTAGCATAATTTCTTACTTAAGTCATTAAATATTAGTTATTTAAAGATCTTTATATTTTAAGCTATAAAGAATATTATAAGGTATTCTATAGAAAATTTCCTTTTATAATAGCTTTCTAGATTAATATTTATAAATAGATGCATAGAGAAAAAAGAGAAAAAAAATATATTAATATAATTAATATAAGCTCTCCTTATTATAAATTACTATAATCTATAAGCTAGTGAAACTCTAGTAATAGATAATCTTATAGGAAATAGCTCTCTCCCTTAAACCATCTCTATTAGAGATCTTAAAATAAAGGAAAATTACAATATATAGGCTTTATCTTCCTTCTTTTATAACTATATAAAGATCTTATTCTATAATATAGAATTTAACACCCCCCTCTTTAGCTCTAGAGTCTTTAATAATATAAATTAAGAAAGGCTAAAATATATTTTAAGTATAAATTATAAATAGTATAAAGTTAGTTACTTTATCTTAGCAATAATTAAGGAGGATATCCTAGAATAAGCTATTACTTAATCTAGAATTTTAGATCTAAAAAGAAGTATAGAGCCTCCTCCCTTAGAGCTCCTTAAAGGCTATTAGCTTCTTTATCTATATAAAAAGTATTATATTAAGGTAGTAAAGGGCATTTTGCCTCCTAATAATTATTAGTAACTAATTATATTATATAAAGCTAATAAGTACCTCTATTATTAGTCTTAAGATACTTACTAATAACTTAAGGTATTCTAAATACTCTAAGATACTAGCTTTAAGTCTATAAGGATAATAAATTTAGTTTTAAGGATATATATTACAACCTGTGACACTACTAAATATCTAATATAAATAAAACTATATTTTAGATTTCAAAAATATTACTATAGACTTAGAAAGACTTTAAATACTTATAGAAATACTATCCTAAGATAATCTTAGAACTAAATAAGCTTATTTTCCTTTTAGGTCTATAGCTAGACTTTTATTTTAAATTTCTTTGCCGCCTCCAGGAGATGGGCATACTAACTATTAATTTAAAATTAATATATATACTATTCTAGCCATTTCTAACTATATATAAGAAATTAATTAATACTTATAATAAATTTACTTAATATAGTTAATACTATTCTTAAGAAATAGGGATTATATTAATTTATACTCTATCTAATAGATAGAGAACCTTATCCTAAAAAAGTTAACTACTAATCATCTCTTAATCACTAAAAAAATCTTAGATAAAACTTTATTTCTAAAAATTATTAATATAAATAAGTAAGAAGCCTTACTGAATACCCTTTTATCTATATTAAATAGAATTCTAATATTATATACTTTTATTTAAGATTTATTATTCTTTTATTTATATATAAATACTTTAAGGCAACTACTTCCTAGGAGACTATATAACTTAAAGTCCTTATTCCTTCTTACCTTTACTAATTTTAATGACATATAGCTTATATAAGTAGTAAAAAATACTATTAAAAGTTTTATTATTTTTATAAAGAATTCTCTTCTATCTGCTTCTTATTATACTAAATTAGTATATATCTAGCTCTAGCTTTTTATTATATATCACCTTAAACACCTTACTAAGGCTAAACTAGCTAGATTATAGATAAGGAGTAATTATGATAATTAAGAGTTTAGCATAATTTAATATAAAGCCTATAATAGGTTTAGATTACTAGCGCAATATCTAGGTTTTAGATTAGTATAGATAGAAAAGCTCTATAGAAATATATTTATAAAATCTTAAGTAGAAGCCTTTCTAGCAGGCCACCACCCTAAAATATTATATATATATTTAAGAAATTAATAAAGTAATGTATCCTATTATATTATTCAGCTACTTAATATACCTAAGGAGTAAGAAGATTATAATATCTAGCTACCCCCCCTTTTATTTACCTACTATACTAAGCTTAAGTAATATAGATTATTATTAAAGATATTATATAAAGTAGACTATTTATTTCTCTATATTTAATAGCTATATTATGTATCTCATCTTAAAGGCTAGCATCCCACCTTATTTTTAATCTTATAAGATATAGTATTTGTCTTTTTAAGGATAGATCTTATTCTAGATAAACTTCTTACTTAATAAAGAAGAGGGGATAAAACTAATATTATATATTCTTTACCAATTAGCCTATAAGATTATTCTTTATTAATATTATATAGAGCCTCCTCTAAAGATGGATAAGAGGCTCCTAATATTAAATACTAATAATAAAATATATAGATAGAGCTAGTTAAACTAGACTCTATTACTTAAGCTCTAATAATTATACTACCTATAGCAGCCAGATTTAAAGATAAAAATTTAATTATACCCCTTAATATTATAACTAATATCTCTAATTATTAGGGAGCTAAAGAGATAATAAGAATATAACTAGCTTTAAATAATTATAAACTAGTTATCTTCTTTTTCTTTAAGATATAGTAATACTTTAAACTTAATTTATAAGATGCTAGTCTTTATAATAAGATAGCATTTTTAATATATTTATATACTAATAAACATCTCTTTCTAGTGGTGAATTATGGTCTTATGAGTATAGATAATATAGTAAAGAATATTAAGGACTACTCTCTAATCCTAGTCTCTATAATACTTAAATATAAAAGCCTTAAATACTTAGGATCTCCTGGTGAATATATCTAAGCTTTTAATCTAAAGATAAGTAAAAGAGACTAAGATAATACTTAGCCACTAAGAAGGGAAAAGTAACTTCTTATAATTAAGCCATCTATTAATAAAAATAACCCTAATTAAAGTACTTAAAGATGAATATTAGAACCCTTCTATTAATATTCTATATATAATAATAAAGATAAAATAATAATATTATTAACTAGCCTACTATCTTACTCTCTAGGAACACCGCATAGGGCTTCCTTTAAGGTAGAATAAGACTATAAAGAGTATATATAAAAACTTATTTTATCTAGTGGCTATAGCTTTTAAATAAATATAGGGGTAAGAAGAGGGAAAGAGGGAGGGGTATCCTTAAATATATATAACTATATAGAGTAAGATTATTTCCACACCTTAAATTAAGGATAATATATATAGAGATTATTTTACTTATTTAAAATAATTCTAATTATTATTTAATATTAAATTTAATATTAATGGCCTAACTTAAATATATTTTATATATAGAAAATAAGAGAAGAAAGTGCTATTAAATAAAAAAAATAAAAAAGAGTAGATAGACTATTTCCTATATTAGTATCTAATAATATTAATTTTATAAATAATTACTTAATTAGTTTTAAATTTAGTCTTACTAAGTTTCCGCTTCTTAAAAATACTATTTAAGTAAGGTTCTTTAATTAAATATATATTATAAAAGTATTATTAAAGATAAAGTACTATAGGATATTATTAATTAATATAGTAAGAGTAAGGACATTTAATAGTAGCTTTAGCTTAAGAAGTGAGTTCTTATAAGTATATCTTAATATAACTAGAGAATATTACCCTTATTAGTTATTAGTTAAATCTTTTATCTAATCTTTTATTAGAGTTATTAAGGCAGAAGAGACAAAATCCTAGGCTAATAAGTATATATTAAAATATTAAAAGTCTATATTAAGGATAAAGAGATTCTAAATACTTTTTATAGTACTATAATTATTCTACTTTATTAAGAAACTATTCTATATATAGATAGTAAAATTATAGGAAGCTATAAGTAATATACTAATAAGCTTATTTACTATTCTTATACTATTATTAATAAGGTACTATATTTTGACTTTTTCTATAATATTACAGAATATGCTTCACTTAGTACTATAGATTATTAATACTTTAATAGTTAATAATAATCTATATTAAAAGATTAAGGAAAGAGATATTTACCTTAAGATAATAATAAAGTAATATAGGTATTACCCTTCTACTAGAGATAGGCCTAGATAGTATATAACTCTCTTAATTAATATATAGATAACTAATATATTATAGAGATATTATTATTTAACTTTACTCTTAAGACTTACTTCCTAAAATAGGTTTTCTCTTAGCTGTACTCACTCAGGCATATATTTTTTAATAATTTTATCCTTTTCTTTAAACTTATTACCCCTAATATACTTATTATAACTTATATTTTATTAGTCTTTAATAAAGCTTTTAGTCTCTATTCTTAATCTCTTAGCCTTCTTAATATAAAGTTATAATTATTTAATAGTAAGATCCTTATAAAGGTCTGGGCGTTTTATGATTTTCTATATTAACTTTATAATCCTTTAATTAAGGCTTATAATTTCTATATCTTACTAAAACTTTACTATAGCTTTAGTATTTAGAACTTATAGAGTATTTAGATCCTAATAGTAAGCTATACTCTACTCTATATCTTAATACTTATAATTAGGTTTAAGGTCATAAAATGCAGCTTAAATATCTATCTTTTTAATATTTAATTAGTACTTAAGATATATTATAGGATTTTAATAATTAATAGTTTAACTTTACTTAGTAGAGGATCCTTTAGCTATTAAATTATTAGCTTCTAGCTTTATATATATTTCTTTAAACTTTATAAACTATTAATTTTATTTGCAACCTCACCTTAAATTCTATAAATATATAATTAATCTTAGAACCTATTGCGTAGTATAAGGCTAATAAAATTAGTCCTAAGTAATAAGAAAATAAGCACCTTTTTAGTACTTAGTCCTTCTATAGTAATAGCTTTATAAAAAGGAATATCCTTAACTTTATCTCTCTATTTAAGTATTTATAACTCTTATCCTTATAGTAGATATATATTTAAGACCTTATCTATAATAGATATTTCTCTAAAAGCTTTATCTATAATTCCTTATATAATAACCTAAAAGATAAAATTTTTCCTAAGTTTAGGGTGTTTCTAAATCTAGTTCTTAGGTCTATAAAAGCAGATTAAGTTTATTAGCACTTTTTAATAAATATAAAAAAGAGAAATTTAAATTATAATTTATAATAATCTATTATTATAGTACTAGAAACCTTTTAGAAACTCTAGATTAATAGTTACCCACTATTTAACACCTATTTTTATCTTATCCTATTTAATATTAAAAGAAAGATGCTTTAAATATTAATAATATTTTCTAATATTTAATTATAAAGCTAAAACTTATATAGTAGAAAAGAGCTTTATTTATATTTTAATAGGAGCTAGATTTAATAATAGCCCTAGCTCTTACTCTTAATCTTATAAATAAGGAGAGGGCTAAGGCTATTTAAACCCTAGCTCTCTTATAAATATAGTTATAATAATTATTATAAAATAGATAATAAATAAGGTAATTAATATCCTAAGCTATAATAGGATGTTTATCTCTTAGTTTAGTCTTAAGACTATATTTTTTAGTAATATAGTTTTAAATATACTTAATTATAGATATTAATGATTTATAGACTATTAAATTAAATCTAGTAGTATATATATTTAAGATATTATCTTTAATTACTTTAGGTAGTATTTAAGAGGTTTTATATTACTATAACCTAATAAATAAAATAAAGTAATTATAGAGGGTTTTCTGCCTAGAAAGAGTTTTTATAGTAGTAATATAATATTTTATAAATAATTTTAAAGCTTATAGTAATAGATCTAGCTACTCTTTATTAAATTCTTTTTTAATATTTTTATTATAGGAAAGTCACTAGCTAGAGTCTATTAGTCTTACTTAAAAAAGTTATTAAAAGTTACTAAGAGGCCATAAAATATATAGATTCTAGTTTTAAACTATCTTTTTATACTTAATTATAGAAGTAGAGGTAAATTAGTAATAGTAGACAATATTTTCTTTCTCCTTATTTTTATGCTAATATTTAATAATAAAGCTATAAGCTGAGGCATGCTGATGTTACGCCTCTAGTAACTCTTAAAGCTTAATAAGAACTTATATTATTATATAATAGAATAGTATCTTAATTAAAAGTAATTATAGGTAGATAAAGAATATTAAGATAATATAAGATAGAGTTTACTTATATATTATTTAATCACCTTCCTCTTACTCTACTCTTTTAAAGAGACTGGCTCACCTAAGTCTTCTCTTATTACCAGCAGCTCCGCCAGCTTACCTAGAGGTGATAAAGGGCTCACCTAGCTCTCCTCTACTTAATCTAAAATATTCTTTAAAGCGGCAATATTAGAAGGGCTTCTCTTTTAGTTAACTATATTAAATGTGTGGCTTAAGTACGGCTGAGCGGACAGGAAGCCCTATTTTCCACACCCTGTGGTCGTATGTACTAGCAGCATCTAAATGAAGGATTATATAGTGGATAAGAACTCTGCTCAGTACTTGTGGAAGGTGCATAGGTATACAACTGATGAGTTCGAGGTTGACAGAAGGAAGATGGATGGATATGTACGCCTGTTTTATACCGCTTGATAACAGTCAGTCTGGAGGCTCTACATATATATTAGTACTACTAGAAGACTCTAAATATAGGTTAAAGAGTGAACATTATTATTTAAAGCATACTCAAAACTCTTGCCAGCATGACTGGCAGCCCGCCAGCTAGCCACAAGTCGCTCTCTTTACAAGGCCTATATTTACTGTTGTATATCAAAACAGGGGCTACAAAGGGCAATAAAAATAATTAGAGGAGGGCGGAGTATCAGCTATAGACTCAATAAAAGTATATATATTTCTGCTGCACAACATAGAATTTGTATCTTGGAATTTCGCCTGTTACAGAGCCCGGCCATGGTGATAATGCTTTTCTACAGCCACACTTGATGACTAGTAATTACTAAATGTTAAGTGTCCTGCAGGATTAGTGGGTAGATGGAATGTATGCAATCAAGTCCAATACACACGCACGTGTCAGCGCGTCGGGCGTTGGGCGCAGCATACCAGGCGCCTATAATCAATAATTTAATAAGGGGCTCATAAGACTAAGAATCTTTTGCCCTTGTGGTTTATGCTTGAGCTATAAGATACTTAAGATATAGTCATTAAATAATATAAATTCTTAATCTATTAATGTTGATCATAATACATTATCTACATAACCTGCATCATGAGGGTGATAGAAATCAAGCAATAAGTAGGAGTTGACGATGTAACACTGGAATTACTCTAATTGGCCAGGTCTAAGCAAGGCATATGGGCCCACTCGCACCTGTCTTGGATCGATGAGGCTGAATCATAATCAGAAACATATTTAAAGCCGCCATAGCTGTGGATTTTACCTGTCAAGATCATCAATCATGGAACTAGCAGCCAGCGATACTATTCCGACTGATACTGTTGAACCAGTTCCAGTGCAGAAAGCGGCCATAAGCCCAGATGATACCAAAGTACAACCTCCACGATATGAGGAGTATGTCTATCTACCCCATGATATATCTATTATTGATATATTGACAACTCAGACACAAAAAAGAAGCACCTGCTCCATTTCAACCTCAGAGGGTGGAACTGACCCGGCTCGGTGAAATGCCAGGCTTCATCAACTGTCCAACTTGTAAGCATGATGGACTGACAAGAGTGAGCAAGGAAAGCTCATCTTCCACAAAGTAAGTCTTCCCCTCAGATCTATTTCTCGATACTAATATCTCAATACTAATGATCTCCAGGATTACAGCTTGTTTATGCTGTCTCTTCGGCGGGGTGATCTGTGTCTTTCTTCCCTTCTGCATGCAACTGTGCTATGAAAACTACCATTACTGCTCATACTGTGGGCAGATGGTGGCTATCGTGAAGCATAATGGTGAGGTGCAGGTAATCCCTCCTACAATGCACACACATCTGGGACTGGGCTGGTTCAGCCACCGCGGGCAGCTGCAATTCGGTATAGTAAATAGGCATAGTTACTTGCTTGTATTTATTTAGTAATATAATTAATTTTATATACAGTTCCTAAGATTAATTTAGGGATTAGAGATTAAGGATATTTGGCCAAGCTGAGATATTTAATATAAATTAAAATATTAGATTATCTTTATGGTTAATAATAAAGAGGTTCAGAATAACCTTATCCAATACTAGTGATGTGCCATACTTCCACAACTTCAACATCTGCATGCCCTTTCTCGCCGCCCATTCCGACAGTGTCTTTTGAGAGAAACTCTTGGACTCGGGATCAGTACCTTTGCCGAGTAGGAGGCCAACAATAGTCACAAAACCGTTTTCCATACTGAAAACTAAGAACAGTAGAGTGAAGGACTTGATAAATTTGTAGCCAGGTCAGGTTGCGACCCGTTTCCCACCAAAATGCTGACGATGGACTCAAGAAGAGAGTGAAGTGTCCCCGCCACCATGATGTCAGTTAAAATCTCTAGAAGACTGTATCCCTTATTTATGATATACACTATCCTATCTCATCTATAAAAAGTACTATTACTAGGAAAAAGGAAATGAACACTAAGAAAATGTGAGAAAGGCTCACCTATATGCTCTTTGAAAGAAACTCCTATACTCAGGTCTCTCTTTATTACTACAGACAGACCTAGAGGTTATAGAGGTTTTACCTACCTCTCCTCTACCTAGTCCAAAAGAGTTAAATTGGCAACATCATAAGGCTTCTCTTATAGTCAATTATATTTATATTGCTTAGAAACTGCTGAGCAGATGGAAGCCAAGTGGTTATATATGAAAAGAGAAAAAAGGGCTATAGAGGAAATTATAGCTGAACAGTGATTTATACCTTCTATTATAGTCCAGATTGAAGAATAAAAAGGAAGACTTCTTCATACCAAATATCTATTATAATTTTCAACTAAATCAACATCATAATGAGCTATTCTGCCGATCCTATGTTAAAACCCGAACTCCGCCTCGGATTTTAGTCGGGTTTTACCGACTATAGCCATCAAATAGTGTATCCCAGTCACCTCTTGACGAGCATCACCTCTCGCACAGAATGCCTCTTTCCATCCTCATCAGCGGCGCAGGGATCGCCGGCACGGCCCTCGCCTTCCGGTTATCCAAGCTCGGCCACCGAGCCACCGTGGTAGAACGGTTCCCCCATCTGCACGCGAGTGGCCTCCAGCTTGATCTCCGCGGCGATGGCATCCAGATTCTTAGGCAGATGGACCTTGAAGACGTCTTCCGTGCACACGCTGTCCCTGAACAGGGGATCCAGCTTGTTGACAGCGCAGGACGGCAGCGAGCATATTTCCCGGCCAGAAACCATCGATCCGGCCCCGTCTCGCAGGCGTTCACCAGCGAATGGGGGATCATGCGAGGCGATCTGTGTCGGATCGTGTACCAAGCAGCCCAGGACAGGGTCACCTATAGATATGGAACGTCGATCGAGAGCTTCGAACAAGACAGCGACGAAGTGGTGGTCCATCTCTCCGACGGGACCACGGGCAGCTTTCACCTGCTGGTCGGCGCCGATGGCCAGGCATCTCAGACTCGTGAGATGATGCTGCGCGGAACAGGGCATGCAGAGCCCTTTCACTCGCTAGACGGCTATACCGCCTATTTCACGATCCCCTGGACGCCGTTCACTATCGGATCCTCTCGCTGACTTCATGGCTGAGACTTGGCCGTTTTGTGGCGATGACAGATGAAAAGGTTACGGAGTGGACTGCCAGAGTATCCTCATATACTTGACTAGCCTTGAATTTATCAAATTAGGGTTTAGTTATTATTATACTAAAGTGATAGTGATATCTTATTACTATATCTCAGCAGCCCTATGAACCCTCCAAAAAGGACTCCTAATCGTGTCTACTACTAAATATATGATTTCACTCCATAATGACTGTCATATGTCTCGGTCATGCATACATTTGAGCGGTTTCAAACCATAACTGAGAGATTTTGAACCAAACCTCTGGCACGATGTTTATTAATCGTTTGCTCGGGAGCACCAAGAAGACTGTCGCCCGGAATTGGCCATAGTAAACTGTACTAGGGGACCAAGCCTTTTCCCTCGTCTACATGCGATTCGTGGTTGACCAGGGTGCTATCGTTGACATGGACGAGCAGTCACCATTCCACAAGAGGTTGGCAGTCATTAGGGTGTTTGTATGTCGATTTGCCGCCTGTTTGTGCCAAGGGAAATCACTGTTTCTATGATTATAATCTATCTAATGCTTCATAGGGCTGATGGAAAACAAGTTTTTATGGCCCTTTACTGACTGCCTTTCCTTCACTAGTCTTATATATATCACCTTGAGTCTGTAGAGTTCTAGATACTTCTCTGATTTAAATGTGAGAAGGTCAACCCAGGGCATAACAGTTCCCCTTTTATAATAAATATTAATTCCTATCCCTTTATATTTGCTGGTGTCAATAGAAATGTGGTTTATCCAGTCTCAGACCTAGAAAGCATTTTAGACTTATTTATCTTTTAAATCACCCTAATGCTTAACTTTCTATATGTTCTTCTAAACACTACCTATTTCTTTATTAATAAGTATAGGTGTTTATATGCTACTCCTGTTAGACCTTTCTTTTTAAAGCTGCCTTCTCCTGTTCCCTTTCTTTTTCATGCTCATGGTCAACCCTGTGACTCTGTGTTTCCTTGGCGTCTTGGGCCACTTTCTCTTTCTGAATAGCTGCATCATTCGCGTCCCTCTCTGTCTGGGCCTTCTTTTCTTCTAATCTCTTGACTTCAGCTGCCTCAGCAATCTTCCTTTGAGGATCAGTCTCTCTTTCCATCTTTTCCTGTGCTTTCTTTATCTCTTTATCCTGTCTCTTGACCTCATCAGATAACCGAGCCACCTCATGCTTCAAGTCATCAAGTATCTTCTGCATGTCTTGTAGGACTGCCTGTTCATAATTTGACACCCTGTCCAGCACAGAGGCATTGGCCACATGATTTGTGTAAGAGGGCTGTCCATCATTGGACTGGATAAGCTTTTCGACTGTTTGAGTAGCCGTCTTGCTCACAATCTCGATGATGCAGTGATCTTGGCTGTTCTTGTCCATGCAAGCAGCTGACGATGTTTTCTTCAGCGCTTTCCCAGCCAGTGAGAATAGCATCGCGCGGGGTCGCAAGCCCATATTGATCACCGGCCGAGCCAGGAACTGGCTGATCAGCTTGGAAGACGTATTGGCCCGGGAGAAGAAGATTTGTGGTCAGGAAGTAATCGAGGGGGTTTAAGTGGATATTGAAAGCTGGAACTGGGGGTCTGGAATCCTTGTACTGGGGCGGAATTTCGGACCTCTCACCACACAGCGATTTCCAGAATGATGGCTCATTTGATTTAGATTCCACCGTGAAATTATTGTCAAAAATGAGCGCCACGCCTAGCTGGTTTGGGTGACGAGTCGGATCAGAACTTCCCTGCCATTGTCCGGTCCCACTGAAGCTGAGGGTGACCTCAAATTCACCTTCTCTGTGGCCAGATGGACCTTTTCCTGCATCCCAAGTACGCCACCAATTGAGCCTTTCAGTTTCGCTAGTCCACTGCATGTTAAAAGGCCGAAAATTGGACGTCGGACGCGTTTTCCCATCAACTGTGAGATGGGAGGGTGCGCTATTGACATCAATAGAAAGCCCATCCAGATGATACGAATCCGAGCCCAAGCTGCTGTGATAGCTAATTCCTGGAAAGTTGACTTTGCTCGAAATTAAAGTGAAGTCAAGACCCAGCCCGGCTGGAACATATTAGACTGTAATATCCTAAGATCCAGTCGATTCAAAAGGTAAACTCACTATCTCCTTTTTTAGTGCTGCTTTGAATCCCTTTTTGCTCATCAATCGCCGAGTTTGACTGCAAAGCTGGCTGAACCAAAAAAGCATCAGTGGATGTCATTACTAATGTTCAGCCAATTCGTACCTTAAGGAAAAGATTGGTCATAGTGTTCTGGCTGAAGATGATGCTAGCAGTCCGGCCACTCGGAATCGGCGACAGTGATGTGGAATTCGGTGCGAAGATCAAGGATGTCTGTCCCGATCCGCGCGAGCCCGTCTCACGCCCTCCCTTCAAGCCCACCCACATCATCTTTGAGGTGCAACAGTTAGCAGAGCAATCAGGGTCGACAGCAAGGGTGGGGGATGAAACCACATACCAAGACACCTGGAATCACAGTAAAGCAAAACTCCGTGGGCTGGAGAACCTCGCTTGCACTGTCATCCGGTTCAAAATGGTTGTTGATCGCCGCGAGACAATACTTCAGACCCGCTGCTTGGGCGAAATGAACTTCCAAGTATGGCTTCAAGGCCATTAGACGCGCAAGATCTCCTTCGGGAATCTTGCCGTCGGGGCTCCCATCCGTGATATTGGCTTTGCATTTCCGGAAGTCAATACAAACGCCCCGGCCAGTGCTCTCCTGGGGCTCCAATACGGTGATAAAATCATTGCCCACAGGCTCTGTATCGTTTGGCAGCCACCCCTGCTCACTATGCCACTCTCCTTTCACATACATCGCATCTCCGTTCTGCTGCATTCCGGTGTGTCGGCTCTAAAGACCAATTCGCACCCCCTTCACGTTCAGTGGGCAGACAGTGGCGGAGTGACGCCACCGTTTACAAGGGCTCCGATGGTCATTCCAGCTTCTCTCCAAGTAGACCGTCTGGAGTGACGAAAGATGTGAGACGCGGGCTGAAAGTGGACCGGACCGGACCAGACCTCCCGAGATTGAGATGGGTGTTTTTCCAAAGCCAATCCCAATCCTGGTCCGCTCTCGTGAATAGTTTCCATTGTGAAGTTCTGTTCTAGCTATGGCTTCCGGGCCTTCATGCTGGTTGGCTGGCTCGCGTGATTTGGCCGGTTTAGGAACGCCACGCGCAGGCTCAACCAGCGTGAACCAGCTGATGTTTTGTTGAATATGTGTAGATACCAGACAATGCGGCACCCTAGCTTCACCTCGGCGGGTGCCTTGACATATAATGACATGGACCATGGAAGCACTGAATTGCTCGCAGACTTCATAATGCTTAGCAAACCCAAAGACACCTTTCCCGCCACCTTACCCACAATCGAGTCTGACCGTTATGTTGTGTTTGAGGGTCGAGATACTCTCCTTGTCTTGAGTGCAGAGTCAGTTGAGCTCTCTGAGCATCTCAATTGCACACAGTCCACCCTCCTGATTTATTCCGAGACTGTTACCGCAAGACGGCGTGCATCGACGTTTCTGGGGCCAAGGGAGAAGCAGGCACAGACAAGCAGAAAAATGGCCAAGCTGGTGGAAACGGCGGAAGCATCTGGCTTTATATTGAAGAGCCATCCTCTGACTTGAGCACCAAGCTGTCACTAAAGGCGTATGGAGGAGACGGTGGCCATGGCATGAATCAAACTGCGGATAGCAAGGACTCTGGAGGGGATGGAGGAAACGGTGGACTATGCGGTAGGAGTTCCCCTTTTCCCAAAGCTGGGTGAACTATGTTTGACAAGGATTTGAACAGGAGATATCTCGTGCTATCTTGGCTATGGCGCCGTGTCATATGGACGTTATCTGTACAAGGCGACATCCCAGACAACCAACTGGGGTGTCTACATCAAAGATATTGCGACAGATCTCACAAGTAATTTGAAGAGCCTGGCGGCTTATGGAATCAGCCAGACCATCATTGAGGAATGGAACAGTACAGTCACAGATCACGCAAACCTGGCTGCAGCCGGCCAAAAGCTCAGGACATCATTGGATAAGCTCATTGATGAGGACTCATTGGATCCAGACCATGTTACTCCATCTCAACCCACTTTACAAAGCGCTCACAAGCTATTGGAAACTTTGAAAGCGCTGTTCGATACTCACTCTCCACCTTGCGGAGAAATCGGTTTGAATATTGGAGACTTCAACAACTTGGCGGACAGCTGCGACTCCTTTAGCGGCGCTCGAGAGATGGAGCAGGCTCTTCAGGAGTCATTGCAGAGCGTCATGAATGCAATTGACAAGCTCATTCATGGTGAGAGTGCAGACCCCTCTTCTGCGCCGTTTAAGAAACATCTTGAGAAAATGCTCGATGAGTTGCGGGATGCAACCCAGCGCTTCAGAAACATCTTGTTCGAAACTGTGTGTGAATCAGCAGGAGGTACAAACCTGTCTTTCCCTCCTATTCCCTCAATTAGACCTATAACTGACTCCATTAATGAGCAGGCCAGGGTGGTGCTGGTGGAACTGGTGCAACCCTGAATATTGCCAATGGAAACCCTGGCAAAACGCAGCCTGATAAGCCGACAGAAGTCCAGGTTCTCTCATTTGATGGGCTGAAGGCGGACTGCTATATCACTCAGGCATGCGTGTTTCCGGAACAATGCCAGATGATTCTGGAATTGGCTGATAACCTGTATTTCACAAACGACTTGAGCAAATGTCGTGATGCTGCGGTGCTTTATAGTCGCTTAACCCGCCGGCTCAAATTTCTGGATGTTCTCGTCAAGGAAAAGGAGGTACCCTTGGCCAAGGCGTACAGTAACCTTGAATACCGATATGAAGTGACTGTGGAGTCACAGGAGCAACTATTGCATATATACACAGCTGCTCAGTTGCGCCTCAATCAGTTATTTCTCGGCCAGGACTTGTTTTGTCACGCCAAGTTCTGGGTCCCCCGATTGTCCATGACCTTTTACGAAGGAAGGGTTCATCAGATGCTCAACCACTACGCGCTGGTGACTGCGGCTTATAAAAAATACTCGGAGGATAGGCAGAGGGAGCAGATTTTGAATAACCACATCAGCAACCTCCAGCAGTCAAACCAGGCTACCCTTCAGGCGGCTAGGAGCCAAATCAACTCCATGACCGGGCCCGGCGGGGAGTTGGATACGATAGGAATCACCATCGTCCAATACTCACCGCAAATGGCTCAGGCACGGAGGAAGCTCGCCGACGAACTTGCCGACCTCAAAGGTTATATGGAGGCAACCTTTGAATTCTCCATGGACTCATTCATGGATGCATTGTCTGTACTTTCCATGGCTCCCCACGGTCTCACCGCGGCTGTGCAGGGTGTGAACGTGGCGTACAAGTCCTGGACGACCAAGGAAAATATGGAAGGTAATCCTGTGAAAAAGCAGTTCATCGTCAGTCAGCTTGATACATGCACTGGGAGTGTGAAGAGCCTGGTGGAAACTTATAAACATCTTGACACAGGAGAGCTGGCCGTCGATGACCCAGGATACGCAAAGATTGTCACAACAACCGACACGGTACAGCAGATTCTGAATGCGCAACGATGCTGTGATTCGATACAACTCAAGGGTGCAGTTTCTCCTAGAACTCTCCAACATTCTGAAGACTTGTGCGGGAGTATCACAGCGCCTTGGAGAGAGAGCGTTGAAGCTCAATCCACAGCTTCCAGCTATTTACTACTGGATCAAGCGAATGAAGGCCAGCCTGGAGTTTGATATCATGCAGCGACTGAATTATCAGGGACGCGCCCTTGCCTTCTGGGGCCCCATGGATATTCAAGGCCTCATCTCTACTCCCTCTGAGCTCCTTGACAGGGCAATCGGTCTCTCTGATGTGCAAAATAATCTGGAAAACAAATTCGAGGAATGCTACGGGAAATTGCAGCAAGGGGCGTGGAACTTCTGGCCAGCGTCAAGGGAGCTTAATCACCCTGGTCTTCTTATCGACATTACCGATGACGTCCTGGATGATCTCAAGCAGAAGCCAGATACATTCTCAAACGCCGTTGAGGCCATCTTCACAATTACCCCCCATTCTCTACCTGCGTTCTCGGATATGGCCAATGTCCGACTCACCCAAGTCCGCCTCTGGCTGCTTGGTGCTACGGTCTCTCAAGGCTCAGATGGAAAGTCCTTCTTGAGGGTCGAGCTCCATCACATGGGTAGGGAGACTATCTGGGATATTGGCGGTACTCCTTATCAATTCAGCCACGACCCTGTGCATCTCCAGTTTGTGTACGATACCAACAACTTCAACAAGAATATGAAGGCCTCGGGAGATCCAGAGCTGGTTCAAGGGCGACAAGCAATTGAAAACGATTATGCAATGGTTGGAAAGCCAACCAGTGATGATCGGCCGCCTCTGGGCCCTTTCACAGACTGGAGGATCCAGATCAGAGCGGACGCGAATCAGGGCATGGATTTACTGGGGTTGACGAAAGTTTGGGTTGAATTTTGTGGAAGGAATTTGCCCGCGGATGGTAAACTCAAGGAGCTGTCTTGAAGTGCGTTTTACATTTTGAATCTATTTGACTTCAACATGATAAGTTCATAGATTGACTGTTTTGATGTCTATAGGGTAATCCCATGGATGCCGTTCATCATTAACATCCTCTATCAGATCTTCTTGTTGACTTCCTGCCTGAAACTAGACTGTTTAGTATCAGTTATAGATCAGAAGGTTCAAGAGTAGATATTAGTTTCCTTATAGTCCAATACTATTATATTTTATCTTGCCTTAAAGACATATCACATTAGGGTTAGGTTAAGTCTTTATTATATTAAAATAATAGTAGATAACTAACTAATATCTTACTACTATGCAGCAGTCTAATATACTAAATAATAATTTTGATAATTAAACACAATCATAAAGTAATAAGTCATATATTATAACTAATAATAGCTTGGTCAGCTATAAACTCCTTGGGAACTCAGAAGATATCTACTACTAATATAGATCTACCTGAAACCTAGCCTTGAATTCAAATCATTCAATCTATCTACTGTCTTTCTTATTTTCTTATTTTCTATGCTTTGGCTAATATACTCAAAACTGTCGCCGTGACACCCTTTAAAACAGGCAATTTCGAGTTTTCCGAGGTGAAGCAAGAGACATTCAGATATCCCACGGCGTCCTTCTCCAGACGAAAGATCGCATGGTCGATCAGCGTGTACCTCCCCGGGACGAACGTCTCCATGTCGATGACCGTCGTGCCCCCCGGGGAGACAGTGACGGTCTGCACGAACTGCGCCGGGGGACTCAGCACGTCGCTGTCACGGTAGACATGCCTGGAAATGCTTCCGGTGATATGGAACGAGCTGGTCAGATTTGGACCTGCGTTGCCGAAGAAGATCCGCACGGATTCCCCGGCTGAAGCCTTCAATGCTTCAATGGATTCTCTGTCGTCAGGGTGTTTTCATAGCCATTAAACACCACGCTGCTGGGTCCTTCACGTCACGCCTTGGGATAGGAAAACGACTAGATCTTTTTCTCCCTCTTCTTCATCATCCACTTTCTCATGGTATAACTCGCTCTGCATTACATACACATAGTATTCACAGTCAACTAGGGAGAGATCATCCCCTTCCTCCGCCCAGCCCTAGGAAGGCAAGACAGTCGACGTTATGCGGGTTGTCTGGCTCGTCGCGGATCAAGGGGCCCGGAACGCTGCCGGTGAAGGTCCATCAGTTGTATTTGTGCTGGCTGGTGAGTCTCTCTGTCGTCGTCAGATGTACGTGCAGGAGAACGGGATGTTCGGTGCTGTCCTAGGAAAAAACTGTTCATCAACAACAGTTTTCAACAGTTCCCTGATATTGGCGTTTGAGAATGCAGTTACTGTTGCTGGCGAGTCTAGTGAGAGCTAGCCTTGCAGTCGTTCACTGATGATGATCCCGGTTATAACAGGTGCTGCAAATGCAATCATTCTACCGTAGCCACCATGCGCCAGCAGCCAGTGAGACGTTCTGGAGCCGATGTTATTCGAGAAAAAGTGCGGTGCAACGCCGTGTCGTGATACCAGCCGGCGGTATGAATTGTCAAGCCTTTTGAACATGTCGTCTTATACTGTATCATCTGCAGATTCTTTTCTCTGAATAGATTCATATTTTAAGTTGAGTCTCTGACGTCATGATAGACTCCCTAGATTTATCAGCTTAGTCAGTGCTTTATACTTTATACATAAAAGATATTATATACAGGAATTCAACTCAGACGCCAAAGCAGTCAATGATAATGGCTTCACAAGGTATCCGTCCACTCCCGCCGCGCGTGCCTGCGTCTGCATGTCCGCCGAGGCGACGCCCGTCACGGCGTAGATCTTGACTTTCTCGTCTTTGTCGACTTGCTCGAGGGTGCGGATGTGGCGGGTGGCGACCAGGCCGTTCATGACGGGCATGGAGATATCTTGAACTGTTAGCATGGTACAGTGCAGATGTAGGTATTCTTACCCATTAGAATGATGTCGAATGTATTAGATTTGTACTTTTCCACGGCGATTGCGCCGTTCAGGGCTGTTTCATATGTATACCCCAGTTTAGCCATGTATTTGGCGAGGATCTATTGTTATGGATAGTGAGGAGGTGAACCCTATGAACTGATGGATGGATGGGTATATACCTTTAGGTTGATTTCGTTATCGTCGACAAGCAATGCATGTCTACACGGATGGACCGGTTGGTCTTGAATGCAGGGCGCAGAGTGGAACTGCCCACAGATGCTCTGTAATGCCTTGAGGACCTTGCGAGGCGAGAGTCTTTTCAGTCAATATATATATTCACATATGTCTTTTGGTCAGGGGAACTTACGGCTGGGACAGATGTTCCGTCTTCTCTCCGACAAGGACAGAAAGAACGGCCGTCTCATCAAGGGCACTCTTGCTCAGCTCCGGATCGACGATCAAGACATCTCCTCTGGCCTGGTCGAGCGTTTCGGCAAAGGAAAGACTCCAGCCCGGCTGGGAGGGAATCAGATGCGTCAGGAAACGCCGGATGCAGAGCCGGCGTTTTGCCTCGGCGTCCAGCGTGCCTGTTGGTGCCTCTTTCAGATCGGGGAGGGCATTCAGTCCGATCAAACAGAAGTGCGTTGTGGGTACTGCCTCTTTCGGAGGGTTCTCTTGTACACTCACAGCGTTCATGTCTATCGGAATGTAAATGTCGACTTGGGTACCCACGCCTCGCTCGCTCTGGATATCGATCGAGCCATCGAGCTGGCCAACCAATTGCTGCACGATGCTCAGGCCCAGTCCGACCCCGTCGGCGAGAGCATCTTCCTGCGCGAACGGCGTGAAGAGCTTGTTCCGCAGGAAGGACGCCGACATCCCTTGCCCGCTATCTGTTACACGAAGATGGGCTAGAGATGTAGCAGCAGTACTAGCAGCAGCCCGTGAGAGACTAATCTCGATAAACCCGGCGGGCGTGTATTTGAGAGCATTGCCGAGGATGTTCATCACGATCCGTCGCCAGGCGCCCGTAATCGACTGCACGGTCCAGTCGTCTTCGATGCGAAGAACGACAGATAGCTTCGCACTCTCTTTATGCGGTCTACTGCTTCTCCTCCCCATGTACATTGTCGTGACGACGTCTTCCACCAGCCGTGCAAGATCAAACGTCGTTATCGTCGACCCGTCGGTCAAGCTGTTGATTTTCGTAAAATCGAGTCTTTCCATTAGACTCGAGAAACAAAGGAACAAGAATGCAATTACTTACAAATGATTCATCGTGTCGAGGAGAGTGACGCCGCAGGTCTCTACTGTGGTAAGCAGATCGCGCTGCTCGTCCGCCAGTTCTGTCGCAGCGAGCAGCTCCGTCCCGGCCAGCATGCCGTGCAGCGGCGAGCGCAACTCGTGGCTGATGGACGAGACAAAGGTGGACTTGGCCTGCTGTTGGACGTCCCAGTTGACGCGGGCCACCTCGGAGACGATCGAGTCGCCAAACACTTTGAAGTAGTGCAGTTCGTCGGGCCCCAGGGCGCGCGAGTGGCCGGCCGTCCAGAGAAAGGTGCCCGCGAGCCATTGGCTCTTTTCCCAGTCCCAGAGAGGGAGGAAGATGGCCGAGTGGGAGAAATATCGACGCAGTTCGCCCACCGGGCTGCTCTGTTGTTGTTGTTGGTCTCCTTCGTCTCCTTCTGTCAAATCGAATATGCCCCCCTGTGGATATGTAGCGACCAGGTATTGTAAGAGAGAGTCCATTCTGGTGAACTGCACAGCATCGCCGTCTCCTTCAAAGGATAGGATCTCTGTTCCACCCGAAGGAGAATGATCGTTAGTATGAGGAAACGGCCATTCGGACTCTGACTCGACTCTGATAATTAGCTATACATGTATGTGTGTGAGTGTAGGGGTCTAGTCTTACATTCCGCCATTGCACCGCGAGGCATCCAGGAAAAGCACTCCCGCAAGATCCATTGATCCCCTGAGGAGAGAAGCGGCATGGGCGAAAATAGCCGTGAGGCGACTTGAGACAGCCATGGTCTCGACTGCTCCCGCCGCAGTGGTCTCGTCGTCGACATGGTGGTGGTTTTGCTGATTGTCCGAGTCTTGAATGGAGGTTCCCTCCGTGTCGGAGAGTTGCCTGGAGCGCAGTAGCGAGGGCGACCTGGTCGTCTTAGCAGAGATGGACAGATCTTGCATCGGGGAGAGAGACTCGTCAACTGAATCACGGAGGCCCGACAGACTGGCTCCCCTGAGAGCATGAGTGGAAGACGAAGCGGAGCAAAGCTGCGTCTGGCCCTGCTGGACGAAAGTGGTAAGCCCCTGGACCAGGCGATCGGCGCGACGGTGCGAGTTTCGAATCCGGACATTCTCGAGATGGCTGGCGATCGCGTCCGAGATCTCCTGCAGGGCCGCGACGTCGGCGTCGCCAAACTCGACGCGGGGCTTGTTATCGACGACGCAGAAGCTGCCGAGCACATAACCCGAGGAGACGCTGTAGATGGGCACCTCTGCGTAGAAGCGGAAATACGGCCAGTCGAGCACGTAGGGGCGGTCCTTGAAATGGGCTTCGGCGGTGAAGTCCTTGACCACGAACCGCGTCTTGGTCGCGGTCATGTTGGCCGTGTTCTGCAGAACCGGCACCGGCTGGCCGGTGAACAGCTTCACGGCATGCGGACACACGCCAAAGGCCAGATCCAACGTGGTGACGCCAAGGTAGATCCCCTCGCCGGCGCGGTGGACCCGGCTGTCCCGCAGGGAGATCGACGCCGTCGCCTCGGCCAGGATGTGTTGGTTCTGGCCGTCGATCAGCGAGACAAACGCACGGTCGCAGCCGAAGCGATGCACCGCCAGCTGCGTCAAGGCCGTCAGCGCGATATCGCGCGATAGCGAGGGAGCTGTCGTCGTCTCAGACTCTGTCGTCGCCTCCGACTCCGCCGCTCGGATGGTGCAGTAATACTGCGACAGCTCGCGGATGCGCTCTCGCTCGCTCTCAGACGGCGGCGGCTGGTTCAGCGCCGGCGACGCGTAGGATTCCATTTTCCAGCTTTGCGGATGATCATCGCATGGGAGAGGCGACGCTTGCTGCTCTTCTGCTGCTGTTCAATGAAGCTGAACTGGAGATTCTCGTCGAACATCGTCGAGCGCGGTCTAGACCGTATAGGGCTTAGCCCTCGTGGCGGGCAAAAACCGGTTTTTGTTGATTCCTGAGGCATTTATTAATTGTCTTATTATAAGTAATTATTACTAATTATAACTAGTTTAGTAGGTTATTAGTATTAACTAATAAACTATAAATCTATTATTGTTGTCTTTACTGTGTGAATGTTTATTGAATGTGGGGTATTCTTAGTCTTGTGAATGACTAGGGAATAAGAGATATAAAGCTGACTTTTCCTTCCTTCTTTCTCTTATACTTTTATATACTTTTATATACTTCATATAGAATAGTTCAGCCAACAGCAAGATGAGATATGACGAGATCTTCCAGAAGGTCAGTCAGTCATACTTGGAGATTGATTGAACTAGTAATGAATCAGTTCTAAATACAGGAGTGGATAAACAGACTGCCATGAGATAAGATATTCCACAAGAGTCCTATCCATTGATTAAACTGGAGACAACTTCGTCAACTGGTGTTTAATATTGATCTACCAGCACACCATCAGCATATATTTTCTGGCTGCCAGGCTAGACAATATCACAAACTCCCTGTGTATTGTTCTATCCTAAATATGTTAGTGGAATTACCTTAAGAATTTGATAAATATGCTGACTATATAGATGCAACATTGACCCAATGGAGAGATATGCAGCCAAGTTATCTCCCTAGAGTCTGCAGTATGCGAGGGTCCATACTCTATAGAAAAGCCATCATCGTCGAATATTCTACCAAGCACATCCAATACTATAGAATATACCAAGGTATACTTCCGATGCCACCTTTGCACTGTACCGCGGATCGTCCGCAGCGAGCACATTTCCCGCCGGTCCCTGTCTTCTCGTGCTGAAGATCTCCGAGCGCTTCTCCAATCCAACGGGCTGTTTTTCTTGATCCTCACTGTCTGTTAGTAAAGACACTCGAACAGCAGTCACATTCTGTGGATTGTGGTCGAGATACCACCCAATGAAAGTCTGGATATACCTGTGCAGAATGACCATTCAACCCACTAATTGTCTTGATAAGAACGGATGCCTCAGGCAGACAAGGTGAATGGCGAGCGGTATAAGCTGCCTTCCCCTTTTCATTGACTCCTCAGATATCTGACGCGCTCACATTAGAAGTCATTAATATACTTTATTGATCATTGTTAGGGTCATTACATGGTTGTCTTGACTATGGATACTCATGGCTAATTTCTATATATACAACCATACACAGCATCCGTGGCTGCTTATCGTAAACAATTCATAAAGACTGTCTCTGCCAATTACCTACATACTACAGCGTATTATATACGTATCTATTTCTAGTCTGTACTGTCGGAAGACGGCATATCAGATCAAAAATAAACCGTTGATTGGCTCGCCAGCTTAAATCCGTCGTGCTTCCGTCGCGGTTCCTCCCGCAAGCCACGTGGCCACTCTGAATGAATCTCCCTTTTCAAGGTTAATGAAACCCTCACTGTTTCAGTAGACGAAGACTCCAGCCACTCCCTGGCTGTTCTACGCGGCCACTGTTTGAAGGAGTGTCTGGGACGCCTTGACCTCGTTGTGGGAGAAGCAGATGCCCATGAACTTGACCATTCCGGCGGCTGCATAGTTAGAATCACGGCGATGACGAATTATTTGGAAGAAAAAAAAGAAAAAAAAAAAAAGAAAAAATACCGTCAACCCGCTTCCCCTCATCCTGTCCGTTCAGGAGGGTATATTCCATGACAAGATCGACTCGTGGCCGACGCCCGGTATCGTAGAGTTTCAGCCGGTCGGGGATCTGCTCCACGGTCGTCTCGGCGGGCAATAGGACAGCCAGACTGACGGCGTCTTCTATCGCCATGGCGCCGCCTTGACCGAGATCTAGGAAAAATTAGAAAGAGAAAAGTATAGGAAGAGATGGAAGTACATGGTTGGAATGGATGCGCTGCATCTCCGAGTAAAACGGCACGCCCCCTCACCCAATCCGGCAGGGCAGGCAGCTGGCGTAAAGTCCAGGCTTGAGGATTCTCGGCAGATTCCGTGATGCGCTGGACAGCCTCTGGGAAGCCAGAGAGGCTGGAGCATAGAACCGGTTTGATATCCTGTCCTTCCGTAGTTCCATCTATTCGGTTAGTATACATCGTATAGATGTATGAGGACAAGTGTGTGTATACCGTCATCTACAAATGCACACAGGTTATATACCTGGTCATTCGAGCATGGATACGCGACAAGACGTCGGTCCGGCCCCTCCCACTCGATAAACACGCCTGGTCTGGCCACCAGCTCTGCGGTCGAGGGGTGTTCTTTGAGTTGGCTGGTGGGCAGCAGCCAGCGGAAGCAGACCTTGCCGGCGGGTGTTGCTGCTGGGGTTGACGGGCTGACATATGTACGGACTTGACTCTGTAGCAATGTGAGTGTTAGAGTGGGTAGTATCATATATCATAGTATCTTACGTGAACTCCGTCTGCTCCTAAAAGTAGATCGGCAGTAAAGACTCGCCCATCCGACAGCACAACCCGAGGCGAGGTGTAGTCAATCTCCTCGATGCGACAGCCGGTATGCAGGGTGGCTGTCTTCAAGGCATGCTCCTTCAGGTGGGAGTGAAGGTCGACGCGGTGCACGAGATACCATTCGGCCTGCCAGTGGCCTCGAATGGGGGTAAAGTCTTTCAGGTAGGTCACATTTCCTATTCATCAGTACGAGGACCTTAAGTGACTATGGTCTATCCTTAAATACCTTTAGAATCATACCGGTGGATCTCAATATGATGATGTTAGTGACAATGCAAATAGTTATGTATCTTATACTCACCTCTCGCAATAGAGTCCCCCCGAAATCAGCAGGGTTGATCCCCATCCACTCCAGGACCGCCGTGCAGTTGGGCGGGATATGGATGGCGGCCCCGACTTCGGTAGCAAACTGCGACTTTTCAAGGATCTACTCGGGGTTTAGAGGAGACTTTCAGTGCCTCGACCTCTTCTCATCACTTACTACTATCCGGTGCCCCTGTTTCCCCAGCGCAATCGCCGCGGACAGACCGGCAATGCCGGCGCCAACAATCAGGATGTCGAGAGGCATGGCGAGAACACCTCGGTTGTGTACTTTGACCAGAATACGAGATCTCCTCAACTCCCACCTGATATAAATACCCAGGAATGTGCCTCCAGGTACCTATATCTCCGATCTGGAAACGGCAACTCCGAGTAAATGTCCGGGACGAGATGCAGGCGCCTCACGACCGGATTGAGAAACATGCATGCAGATCGTTCGGAATACCGGATGTGATGGATATCCACGTCGTACCACCTGCAGAAGGTTACTCTACGGAGTACTGTGTAGGATATACAGTGTTCATATGAAGATCGAATGGCAATGTTGGCAATTTATGGTCAATATCAATATGGAGTATAATGGTGTACAGCTGTGGTATACACTGTGCTATTACAGGTCCATACCTGGTTCGGTACGCGCTAAAATAGGGAGAAACTAATACTAAATAGAATGTCATTAACTACGCTATCGACTCCTGATAAAGAGGGGGAAAAAATGACCAAACAAAAAAAGAATGACCAGACTGGGGCTCGATCCCAGGACCTTATCGGTGTTAACGATACGTGATAACCAACTACACCATCCGGCCATTGTTGAGGGAGGGCCCAATATTTGGCTCTATGAGTCAGGATTACTCGAGTCATTGTATTTTTACCTACTAAGTTACCTAGGTATCTAGCTGTGGACTAGATACCTCCAAGTTCATACAGTATTGAATATTTATCACTTCTAATAGTATAACCAAGCATATACCCTTATCTTATCAATCTACTTGGTACTTAAAATCCTAGACTGCCGATAGTTATTACCCTCTGATAGCTCTGATACCTCTGGATATATAAAAACTACATGTACCTGTACCAGAACCCTGCAGTGGTGCAGCAGTGGCATTGGGCAGCAATCCAATAACAACAAAGGTGAGTATGCCTTTATATACTTACATATTATATATTAGACGCTGACTCAACGATGGATCTCCCCACCGAGATCATCCTCTGTATCGCCGATTCTCTCTCGCCCAGAGATCTCAGCAGTCTATCGCAAACATGTCGTTTTTCCCACAATGTCCTCGACTCTGTCCTCTGGAATAACAATGCAAATACCGCCCTCCTCTGGGCCGCCGACAAGGGCAACCAGCGGGCAGCACGAAAAGCGCTCGGTTTCCATGCAGACATCAACACGAGGGACCCAACCGACGCGGTTCTCCCCCATTTTCGATTCTGGAGCCACGAGAAGAAGAAGTACAAAAGAACCGGGCTCACTCCGCTCGCCCTGGCCATCATCGCGGGTCGGCAGGAGATGGTTGATTTCCTGCTCTCTGTGGCTGGCGTCGACGTCAACGCACGTGACAACCCCGAACGCTTCACCCCCCTGACGCTCGCCATCGTCACCGACCACCACGACATCATGCAGAGGCTGCTTGCCGTCGACGCCATCAACCCCGAGCTGCGAGACCGGTTCTCCGCAGGCAGTGCGTTGATGGTCGCCGTCCACCTGCACCGAATAGAGCTCGTCAAGACACTGCTGGCGCACCCCAAGATCCATCCCGACCGAGGCAACCTGATCTCGCAATCGCCCCTCTGGCTAGCGGTGCACCAGAAGAACCTGGAGCTCGTGAAGCTGTTTCTCGAGGCGGGTGCCAGTCCGCACCCGCCCTTACCGGACCCTCACAACGAGTACGGATGGTACGCCGAGCCGCTGGACAGCGCCGTGAGCAACAACACGCCGGCGATCGTGCGGGCACTCGTCACGTCGCCTCTTTTCGATGTTTCGCGGGTCTCGCATGACCACCGCATCGAACGGTTCGAGTGTAAGGCATTGTGGCATAATAGAGTGGATCTCTTCGAGGCGCTCTTCGCCACCCTCGGCTGCGAGGAGGTCAACTGGGCGCATGGCGATGGTCGGACGTGTCTCTGGTGGGCGGCTGCTCATGGACAAACGGACGTCGTACGGACGCTGCTTTCTCTACAGGGTGTGGATGTCAACACGCGCGGTATTGGAGTCACCTATACACATGAGTACGTCGAGAGGGAGAGGGTTCTCGGACCGCCGGGTTACGGCGAGGGCGTCACTCCGCTCATCGTCGCGACGAGGGGAGGGCATCTCGAGGTGGTGAGATTGTTGCTTCAAGCCGGGGCGGATGTCTCGATTCGAGATGCAGAGGGGGAGACGGCGTTGCAAGCTGCGGAATTTGAAGAGATAGCACAGTTATTGATTAATGCTTAGATACTACCACGTATATATACTATATATTAAATTCTCCAACTATTCAAATATCCAACCCCAGCGTTCAGATACGTCGCATACCCCAACCACAACCCATAAGGAACCATCAGCGCGTACGCAGTAGAATCAATCTCCTGATACGTGGTGAGTAACCACCCCACTGCCCCCGAGAGAACCAACATATCCACCAACGCAAGGAGCGGCTTCTTCACCCCGAAGAAAAGCGGCATCCATGCGTTATTCAGCACCAGTTGGGCGAGATACACTCCCTGCGCGGTCCGAGTCAACTCGCGCACCCTGCTAGACGGAGACGACAGTCCTGTGATGGTCGCACGGTAAGACGCGTAGCCCATCATTCCGTAGAGAAGCGTCCAGGCTGGTGCGAAGAGCCATGCTGGGGGGGAATATGGTGGTTGGCGAATAGACGCGTATGTATTTTTTGTTCCCCCTATTTATTATTATTATCATTGTTCTTCTTCTCCTTCTTCTTCTTCTTCTTCTTCTTCTTCTTCTTCTTCTTCTTACGAGTGCTTGCAGCTATTGCTGTCCCACTGAGGATGGGAGTGAAAATGGCGAGGACCGGGTTGGTGAAGAGCGGGAACATGATGAATAAAAGTGAGTTGAGGAGGGAAGAGAAGGAGTCGGTTTCTGTCGAGGGCCTTTTATATTCTTTCTGATCGATCGATCGATCTTCGGTGATGTCATCGAGCATGTGTGCCTGAGGCAGAAATCATTTACCAGGACTATATTGTATAACCTCAATGATATAGAAAGAAAAAGACCTTGATAATGAGGGTATATGACTTAATAATATGCATTATTAGGCTGTTCTGTCAAAATATCCAGTTGCTGCTTCCTCCGAAACCTCTTTTCCTCCTTCTCCCGCTTCACTGAGCCATGTCGGGAGAAATTGATCAGGCAACGTTGAAAATGATCACAGAAGTCGTGGCTTCAGAGCCGTGACAAAATTTAGAGCAGCGAGTATCACGTGGGAGCCGCCCTCCTGCCGAAACGAGAACGTCAACAACCTCGACGCGTCTTACTCTCGAACCAAGACGTTTCCACACCCACCATCAGGGATACGGCAGACGAGAACAGATAGCTAGCAAGATGCCATTCTTTCATCTTATCCTACTCTGACTCCCAGACACCATTTCAGGCATTCGCTGCGCTGCTCCAGTCCAGACACTCCTCTGTTAGCTGACGTCTTCCCACCCTTGACCTGCGGAGAAAAAGAACCTTCATCAACTGACGTTGCTTGGTCAACATTTTACAGCTTGAACTCTTGCGATTCCCAGAATGTTCTCTAACTTCTGGACCGATTCTAGACAACAAACGCGGTTACTCGAGTGCCATCGCGTTTCACTCCCATCGAGGTCGCTTATTCTCCACACCGTTCACCTCTGAAAATGAAAATGCTCGTTTACGGTGCTGGGAAGAAATAAGCGTCATGGGCGCCTCGAGCTGCGATCGGAGGTGTATAGAATTTGCGCGTCTGGGAATGCGAGAAATGAAGAATTTGGCGTACGCAGCGGCCGCAGCGGCTGCATAGTTTTGCCACAGCTTGTTCTTGTGAGAATCGGCGTAATCACAAATTCCTCGAACGACAAGGCACGACGTGGTGCGCATCACGCCTGCTGCCTCCATCTCGAAGCAGAGAATATTATTCCTCTTTGCCAGCTCATCTCTGAGTTGTGCATCCCGGATCACTTTATCACTGGAGGCGATCAAGCCATAAAAGACATCGGGGCCAAGACTCTGTCGCGGACTTCGTTCTCGAGGAGAACCACTACAGGAAGCACAGGTGGGATTTTCCTTCTCGTGAATGTTGTCGGCTTCAAATAGGATATCATTCTCCGCGCCAGGATGCTGATATTCAGGTCGCCTGGCTGTAACACGGTCGATATCTCTGAGCAAAGGGTTTGAATTGTTGTTAAAGGAGCATCGAGGGTCTGATTCGATCTCGCTCAAGATTGAGCCTAACCAAGGTGGAGGTCTCTGGATATTCCCTGTCGCATGAAAGGTAGAGTCCTGGGTCAACTTCCCTTTATCGAAATGTATTACCCCTGTCCCGACAACCACATCTCCCAGCCGGATATCATGGCTTGTCGAAGGGACTCCTCCTCCAACTCCGATGACTAGGCAGAATCTCACTGCTGCAAAGCTTCGAACCAGATGGGATGCGACATTTGTGGCGGAGCTCAAGCCAATATCACCCGTAGGCATGCCGACTGCCACCACATTATACTGTTTGATCCGACCCAAGGAGTAAGTATTCGGGTCATTATCAGTGGTCTCCAATGGAGGATGGGAGTCATCGAATAAAGCCCGCACAGCGAAAAGCTCATTTGCCAATGCACAAACAACCCCAATGTCATAGTCGTTGTGAGTGAAATTCTGGTTTCGAGGCTCTGCTGTAGCCCGTTCATCCATAGCCATGTACTCCTCTTCCTCGTACAAAGACTGCTTACCCAGACTGGTTCCAATTCCAGTATCATGAAAGATCGATTCATCAAACAGATCATCATAGGAGATCTCAGATGGCGACAGAATCTGTCTCAAACTAGGCAGCCCTATGTCACCCCAGGTCCAAGGGAAATCTTCGTTATGGCCAAACACCACTGCTCCCATGGCCCAATCTTTCCATGGTCTCGGCCCCGGACTCGGCAATTCCTTTTTGAAATGTGATGGTAGAATCACTTGGGTTTTTGCGCAGTGCCTAGAGTCTTGCGGCGATCCCGTACATTGACAGCCCCCAGCGCTGAAAGTCGGTTGCCAATAGAGGTCCTTCGCAAGTCGGATAGGGTTATCGTCCGGATTGCCAAACCTCTCGATCAATCTCTCAAGATCAGCACCGCTTGCTGCTAGATATGAGTTCATCTTTGGCAGTGCTACCCAGTATGGACAAAGACTAGGGGAAGACACTGGCTGGAGGATCTCCCTAAATCCTTTCCCAAACAAAGTTACGGCGCCGATTGCTCTGGTCAAGTCCACCCAGCCTTTGCCCCGGGTGTCCAACTTATAAACTCGGAGGTCAAATGGGTCTTCATGTGATGCAAAGTCTTGGAAATCCCATCCGTATAAGACTCCTCGCGGAATTGTGTCTGTTTGTCTCAAGAGGTGTTGCTGATGGTCGATGACCTTCTCTAGGAGGTGATACAGATAGTCCACTCGATCCTGGAACTTCTCTCCTGAGGCTTCATTTTTGTCGCTTTGGTGAACTGACGCATGCTGAAAACTCGGTTTTGCACTCTCAAGTCGCGAGTACAATTCGAGGTTTAGGTTATCTTTGTTCGTCAAGATCTCCATCGCCGACTTCACTGGGTCGATGTTCTTCGAATTTTTGATAGCCTCAAACTTGAAAGAAAACATTGATTGCAGCTCATCAGTTCGACTGCATTCCAGGGAGCCATAAACAAGATACAACAAGGCGCTGACTCCGTTCACAAGCCACCCTCGTCTGTCTTTGACGTCCCACAGCACAACGTACTGCCTGGAGATCCATCGGAGTCTTTCAATATAGCCGTCTCTAAGCATCCGATAAGGCAAGTCCTTGTTCCCCTTAACCACACAGTCACCACCAACTATCGCTCTTCTAGCTGAAACAGAGATATTCTTCAAGTTGCTTTGCGCCGATGGCCCGAGAAGTCTGGATCGACCGACTCGAAAGTCGGCATCTGTAGCGCCTTTCATTCCAGAAAATTAATCCAATATTCCAGTTAACTTACTTTATCACGCACTGGTGATGCTCAAGGGCCTTACCTGCAAAGTACTTGACTTCAGAACACCAGCCCACGATGTGGCGACTGTTTTCCAAAGCAGATATCGAAACACTTTCTGCACGAGCGATATCATCTTGTGAGTATGAGATACGTTCTCCATCCGCATCGTAAACCAGATGCCAAGTAATTAAATCATTCTCCCGTGATTTTGGAATCAGCAAAGTTGAATAGCCCTTGATGAGCCATTTATCGTCAAACTTATCAATATATTGTGTCTGCGCCAGGCTGGCCATGATGTTAAGGGGGATTTCAAGACCAGTATTATTTTGGGTCCTGCGCGGGATGGGAAAGCCCTGAACCACAACTGGATTCCGGAACAGATTATGCCAACATTGCCCAGAGGATGGTGTAAGTTGCTCCCCCTGAGTGACGCAGAAAGATATCCTCCAAGATGGTAAGTTAGAAGAAGCCATTAATTCAGACTCTTTCGCCAAACTGGGTGTGCAGTGAGCGATTCCATGTTCATAGGGTGACGAGCGAAGTGCAGAACCCAGCCATGACAGGAGCTCTCCAATTTCTGCCAAAGTCTCCCTAATCCCGGTGACCTCAACAGTGAGCTCAGCTCCTCGAGTCGAAGCATGGATTTGTGTCTGGTCGGGGAGGGTACCTAAGTATCATCATTTAACAACCCGCGAGACCGTGATGGACTGGAATTGACATACAATAACGGGATATACCAGATAGACCGAATACAGTCTCTTCAATCAATTGAAGCACATGTCGTCCATACAAATTCCATGTTTGATGAAGATACTGCAAGCATGTCCCTGCTTGTGCATCAACTCCTGACCCGGTAATCGTGATTATATTTCCTAGGCCGTCCATCGTGATTTCGTCATACCCTTGCTCCATGTGGAATGCCTTGGGATCCCAATCAAGGGTGAATTTTGCCTTGAAGACAGAAGGGGAAGCATGGCGGCTGATGAGATGAGGCCCTGGCAACTCGTTTAGAATCTGCTGCCTAATAGCGTCTTGATGATTAGTCTCTGCTGGCATCAAAAAAAGCTCCCTACGGATGCTTCCTTAGAGCCAGTCGTATGCGGGTGAATTGGAAACCAGCTGCCTATATGCGATCAGCTCCTGCATATCCTCGTCACTTGCCTCGTCTTCATAGTCGTCTGCGGCAGCACCGAGAAACTGAGATGTCTCATCTTCTTCGGTATCATCCAAATTACGATGCCAAAGGCTCATTAGGTCGTCTAACTCCATGTTATCACCCTGACGCGAGAAGCCAGTATTGGGCTCCTCATATCTCACGCATTTCGTTCCCAATTGATTGGCAATAGCACTTTTGAACAGGGCCCTGTCAGCAATCAAGTCTACAAAAATTTCATAAATACCCTTCGGGTCGCCTCACCTTCGTTGCCGGCGAATAAAGACCATCAGGTCCCGGTATATCTGACTGGACCCTGCATGGGCCAGTTTCATCGCGAACGTACCCAGGAGGTCTGGGATGACAAGTGAAATGGTTTCCGTAGAGAAATCACCAAGCCCCTCTTGCTGGATCCTGTTGGACAGGTCATCCACCAGTGCTGATATGTACATTTGCTGCTTGGTAGGAGACAGGTAAGGGCCCTCCGTGTAGATCGAGCGTGTGTCGGTATCATCGACTTGCTCTGCTGTTGGGCCTGACATATCTTCTTCTGTCGTCTTCACCGCACTAAAATGGGGCATAGACGCAAACCCAGAGTCTGTAAGTGGGAAGTCCGAACTGTGTGACTGGGCGCCAGGGGGGGCATTGGATGTAGGTGCCTGATAATCAGCAGCAGAATTCTTATCTCGTTTGCCTGCTTATAGAGTAAGTGAACTAGTAATCCAACGTTTAGTACAGATCATACTGACCATCATTCTGGGTAGCGGACGTGGTTGCCGCATTCAAGCCAGATACAATTCCACGAGGAGCCTTCGTTCCAGATATAAGAGCAGGAGAGAGGAAAGATAGCAGTGCTTTTGCATACGCTGCCGCCGCCAGGGCTGCATACCCCTGCCAATCCTCGTTGTGGTGTGAGTCGCAGTAATCAGAGATGCCTCGGATATCCAAGTAAGGTCTGGGAAGCAGCAAACTCGAAAAATCATCCTCGAAACAAAAACAGAGGATTTGATGTTTCCTTCCAAGTTCATCCCGGTCTGGCGCAGATGTCCTCCTATCCGGATCCCCGGATGCAATGGAACCAAAGTGAAGGTAAGGCGTATCGGTTGGCCGCGGGTCTCTATCAACAAGCTGATTTTTATTACAGGCTGCACATGTACGTCGGCCTCGATGGCAATATTCACTGTTGAAAAGGAGATCATTGCTCGGCCGTTTGAAGACCGTGGTGTTGTCTTGTGGTACGGAAGACATCGCCTCTGCCAGACGGACTGCTCCCTCGTTGCGAACAACCTTCTTGTCCGGGAGGAAGAAGGCTGGATGGATAGGTCGCGAGGATAACGGACTGGCTAAAAGGCGGTTCTCAATATCATACTTCATGGCCCCCTCAGTACCAACAACCACGTCGCCGAGACGAATATCTTTGCCTGCCGCCATCGGAACCCCGCCTCCGAGTCCAACCCGCAAGACAAAAGAGACGTTGGGGAAACCCGCCAGGATGTTCTTGAGCGTCGTGGGAGCGGCCTCTGAGTGATGTATACCAGGTGGAAGATAAATGACCGCCACGTTGAGAGCGTGTAATCTGCCGAGAACGTACATTTCTGACTGTGAATGTTGCTCATTTAGAACAGAGATTGCTGCTGTCCTCTCGATGGGCAGCGTGCAAATCCACGCGACGGTGTAGTCGCCATGGCTAAGGACTGCAGGAGGCATACTGATGACCTTGAACAAGAAGTCTACCATCTACATTGGATATGTCCAGAAGGATGCGGATGCTCAACGGGATTTCTAGTAAAAAATCAGCCTGAGAGGACATTAAAAGTACCACGTCTTCAGCCTCGTCGCAGTGTTTGTCGTCTCATCGAAGCGGGGTAAATCACATTGCATCTTCGCTTCAGCCTTGTCGTTTTCAGAAAAGGACAAGAAGAAATTAATTCCCCTCGTTTGGATTCTGATACAAAATCCTCTTATTTCGACGACGTTTCTTTCAAAGTTCAACATGTCGTACTCCGAGTAAGTTCCCTTGACGAGCAGCAGACAGACTGAATGACTTGGAACAGATTCCTAAGCTCAGAGACCATCGCCTTGCGGACCGAAGACTCCTCTTGTCGGTACAACATCCACGAAGACCTTCTCCGGTCGAAATGCCAGTCGATCGGTGCAGCCTTGAAGGGAGGATTCGTCGAGGGTCAGCAGCGAGTGTACACTTGCAAGGACGCCTCCGATGGCACTCTGATACGCTTTATCGAGTGGGCGTACAGGGGCGATTACGCAGAGAGCGTTGGAACGGCGGAACCCAAGCAGGCACAGCCAGAGGAGGATGGGTTGGAATCCTCGACGGACGAGACGGCGATCATCGACGACATTGACGACGGCAACTGCCCACTGTTGGTCCATCTGGCGCTTTACATCTTCGGAGACAAGTACCTGGTGGCAGATCTGAAGCAGATCGCCTTGAAAAAACTGAGAGACTGTCTGAAGCAGATGGACATGCCAAAGACTCTCAACAACAGGCTCGCCGTCATCAAGACTCTACGAGTGGCGTTTACGAACCTCCCCCATACAGATCCGTTGCTCGCCTGGCTGGCGCAATATGCCGCATATGCCCTTCACAAGCTCTCATGTACCGCGCTCTATAGACTGCTAGGCGAACTACCGGATCTCGCTTCACGCGTGATTGCCCGGGTCGCAGCGGCCTCGCAACCGCCATGGATACAGGACGAAAGACGGCAAGGACCGCTGAGAAATAAACTGTTTTATCAGTAATACCAATTGGCCGTACCATATGCAATATTCTTGAAGAGACACACCGCCGATTGCTAATATCGGATCTTTAGAATAAGAGGCCAAGACCTCATTCATCCCTGACCTTTTACATTCTACCGAGCCAGTACAGCCATTGCATTATAAATTAACCAAGATATCACCGACTTAGGCTAAACAACAACAGCGTCAAGCCGCCGAGGCCCGGGATGGAGGCGTAGATGGCGAGATACCAGCCAGTCATACGATAAGCGACTGATCTCTCGTTATCTCCAGTCGCAAGGTGGACTCATCCTAATTCCATCAATGAGAAGGCTCCCCCAGAGCGTGGCTGGAATCAGTCCAATGGTTCCCCGCAGGGAAGATACTCAAAGAGCAATAGTTAACCAGCATGGCTTTGTTCCTCTCCACAATCCCCGCTGGAAAATACCCGCATTCGAAAGGAAATGCGGGGTTCCCCCAGTCATATCCCAGTTATAATGGGGCATACATACCCCGGAATATAACAAACCCAAGCAAAGGCTTTGCAGGGTTTTGTATAGTGGTGAAGACAAGATGAACCCCAAGCTCTACCAGTTCCTGGTCGCGCTGTTCGCCGCGTTCGGCTCGTTCCTGTACGGGTACGACCTGGGCGTGATCGCGTCAGTGGTGGCCTCGGACTCGTTCGTCGACAAGTTCGTCGACAAGCACAGCGCCGTGTCGGGCACGGTGGTCGCCCTGTTCACGGCGGGAGCCTTCTTCGGCGCCTTCGGGGCGGGCTATACCGATCCGCTTGGGCGCCGGAAGACGCTGGCGCTTGGGTCGGTGTTGTTCATCGTCGGTGGAGCACTACAGACAGGAGCCGTGGATATCGGCATGCTCTACTTTGCGCGACTGCTGGCAGGGTTTGGCATCGGTATTCTCGTCGAGACCGTGCCCATGTTCCAGGCTGAGATCGCCCATGCCAGTATCCGTGGTATCCTGGGCTCGTTGCAGCAGACCATGCTGGGGATTGGCTCCTTGGCGGCCTCGTGGATCGGGTATGGTTGTGAATACCACTGGGCCAACACGGGAGACAGCATTCAATGGAGATTGCCGTAAGACATTGCCTGGAATGGAAGTAAATTGATTGTTGTTGATATTGGTAGGCTTGCGCTGCAACTCGTCCCTGCCATCGGTCTCGCATCCTGCATCTTCTTCTTCCCCGAATCGCCTCGCTGGCTGATCGATCACGACCGCCACGAGGAAGGCCTGCGCAACCTTGCGACGCTACATGCCAACGGCGTCGTCAACGATGCGTACGTGCTGGCCGAGTACGAGATCATCAAGCGGCAGATCGAGGAGGAGCACACCTACGGCGCCAAGTCGTACAAGGAGCTATTCGCCAACCGCTCCAACACACGACGAATCGTGATTGCCTGTGCCTGTCAAGCTTCTGCTCAGATGTAATTCTTCGCTGAAACACGGGTCTTGTGAAGCATCTGGCATGTTAACCTTCCTTTAGGACCGGCGTTTCCGCCATCCAATACTTCTCGCCCGCCATCTTCGCGCAGATCGGCATCTCCACGTCGCGCACCCTGCTGTACCAGGGGATCAACTCCATCATCGGCGAGCTGGCGCAGTTCATCTTCTTCTTCCTCATCGACCGCGTGGGACGTCGTCCCCTCCAGATCGGCGGGAATATCATGTGCGGCGTCGCGTTTCTGATCGGCGCAGCCTTGATGGCCAAGTATCCGACCAGCTCGGCCAACGATTCGGCGCACTGGGCGTTCATCGTGTCGAGTACCTGGCTGTTCAACTTTTGCTTCTGCGCTTCGGGCACCATGTCGTGGATTATCCCCGCCGAGATCTTCAACACGGCCACTCGTGCAAAGGGCATCTCCCTGTCGACAATGGTCAGCTTTGCCTTCAACACGATGATTGCGGAGGTCACACCTATCGCCCTCGACCGGATCGGCTGGCGCTACTATATTCTTTTCATTGTGTGTGATTTCGGAAACGCCCTGTTCTTCTACCTCTTCCTGCCGGAGACAAAGGGCATCACCCTCGAGGTCATGAACGATCTGTTTGAGAATTCCCCGCTCCTCGTCCCGGGCAGTCACTGGGAGCCTAGACCGGAGAACGACGTCGACCAGGTCAAGGAGACCAAGATGATTCTGCAGGCGGCTCATGTGGAGGAGGCATAGTAGTCAAGGAGTAGCAGTTCACGCAGTTGTCTGAATTATCCACTATTCTAATAAATTCCCGACCTTCATAGGCGGAAGTACAGTAAAAGGCAACCTCGGGGCAATATACTCTGGAGCCCAATGCACGATTCCATACCGTAGCCAGGCCGCGTACGTCCCCGGCACGATGTCAGAGCCAGGCTGATCGCGCCATAGCGAACCGAGCGTCGCCTTGTGAACTCGTAGAATCAGGCCATGGGCAAGCTTGAACCCGAAGCTGCGGGATAGGCAGCCTTCGACGATAGCGCGGGCCTGTCGTTGCTCGTTGGATTCTTCTCCTTGCTCTTCCGGCATGCGTAACGACATGAGATCGAACGCCTTTTGCCCGTCCCAGTCCGTGAGCTGGTTGATCAGTTGCGATCCCTCCATGAACTCGATCGCGTAGACATGTTCCGCTACGTAGGTCGGACCGTCCCATCCCTCCGCGGCGTCGACCAAGCCCATCACCAGCGTCATCGCCTGGCCCTGGATGATGTAGTCTGTGAGCAGACGGCTTGTCTCTTCTGCATCGATGACCGTTCCGTCGTCTTCGGTGATGGTGAACGCCCCGCCCATCAGGGGCAGCTCTCTTAACAACGGAGAAGCGTGCATCCCTTCGGTGCTGGTCTTGCCGCCGTCAGCCGCCCATAGAGCGAGAAGAAGTTGATGCGACCGCGCGAATAAAGCATTTTCGGGCATCGCGCACAGGAAATAATTCGTCAGCGACCGCTCCTCTACCCCCCCCGTGTTGTACGTGAGGATCTCGTAGGGAGATGACCGATCCGCCACCGTCTGGCTCCATAGCCGGTCGAGATCGCCAATCTGCATCATCCCCACGTCGGCGTAGACGCCGCCGTAGCGCAGCAGCAGCGGCCACCGCACCAGATCCGAGGTGTGTTGTAGACCGTACGTGCCGGTGATGGTTCCCTCTGCGAACGCGCGCGGGAACAGGCTCGGATCGGCGGGATCGAGAAACTGCGAGATGTTGCTCTTTGAATCGGGCTGTCGGTCAATCACGCGCACCGTCCACCCATGCTTGCTGAACCGGCGGTGCCAGGCCCGCACGTTGCGTTGGCTGTATGGGTGCATGTGTGTGTAGCCTGAGTGCCAGAAGAACCAGATGTTCTTAACCCCTGTCACCGGAGGTGGGTTCTGCAGCTCAACGTCGATCTCGGCATCGGGGCGGAGATCAAGAAGATCGGAGGGGATGACCTTCACCCCAGAGGGGACAGGGTATTCCATGACAGTATTAGTAGCAGGAGTAGCAGGAGTAGCAGTGGAAGTAGCGGTAGCAGAAGTAGAAGCAGTCAGCATTGATGGTTGAATTGGTTCAATTGAATTGTCTGTTCGAATCATTCGCACGAGGTACAACGTATTTATAGCTACCTAGGCCCTGGTTATATGCATTAACGCCCAGACGACACAACCAATCATAATGTCTAATTATGAGTAATAGTGACTCGCGAATCGCATCTCGTACCTGAATGAGTCCGGATCCACCATCATCCACATTCATGTCTTATCACTTATCAATAAAGGAGACAAATCCTTCAGAGTCCTTCAGCTCGAGGATCATTCTTACCCCTATTTGATCAAAAGGCAATCCGTCTGCGATTGTGAAGGACATCTGCCATGCAATTCTGCACATTGTCGAAGCGCATATACGCACACGAGCCACTCTCAAGATGGTTGCACAGGGCCGCGAGAGTGGAGAACTCCTTCCCGCAGGCCCCCCGACGGTTCGGACAATGGTACACGTTTTGCTTGTGCGTGGGTGAGGTGAGGTGCTGGTTGAGCGAGCTACGAGCGTTGAACTCGCGGTGACACAGATAGCATTCCCACGCGTTGCCGTTGTATGCCATATCGCTGGCCGAATATTCCACCTCCCCATGCCACTCGATCTGGCGGATGGTGATGGCGCCGTTCGTGTCGAGCTGACGAATCATCTGCAGCAGGGTTTCGCGGTTGATATGCTGCGCCCTGGGACACGCCCCTCTCTCAAGGTGATGGCTGAGACCACTCGCAGTGGTGTAGCCGGCCTTGCAGAAGGGACAGTTGATACTGGTGCCACGGTGGACCTTTGAATTGAGGTGCTACTCGATAGAAAATAAGTAAGTTGAAAGAAGAGAGAGAGCTGTTTCCATAATTGAAAGAATACCATTTTCAGATTATTGGCATTGTCAAACCGTCTGTCGCACGCGCTGCAGTAGTTTTTGTAATGGCCTGCGTGCCTCATGTGCTGATCTGCCTGCGCCTGGGTGTGCCACATGGTCGAGCACGTCTCACACGGCACTGTGGGCCTCCAGTGATTCAACGCGTTCATGTGCTGGTTGGCTGCATTCTGCGTGGGGAAATCTCGAGAGCATGTCTCACAGTCGTAGCGGGGGGCCCAGTGGTTGAGGTCGTTCATGTGTTGCTGGCTCGCCCGGTGGCTGCGGAACAGTTTATTGCAGGTCTGGCACTCGGACCAGTGGCCATAGTCGTTCATGTAGTCATCGCAGTATTCCTGATAATAGAAGCTCGCATCGCAGCTAGCACATTCGTACATAATGAAATATGACGCCGATTCAAATGTGTGTGGGAGGGAGAGAGAGAGAGAAGAAGGGAGAGGAGAAACGGTGAGGGGAAGAGGGGAGTAGTTGAAGGCCTGAGGCAGCAAGAGTTTTTACAACAGTCAGTGTCAAAATAGCCACTTTAGAAGATACAAGCTTGATATTGATTATGGTTTTGTTTACTATTGACAGCTTTGATTATCTTGATTTATTGCCTGCCAATCAATTTGAACTATAAATAAATAAACCAGGGATGACTATTAGTGGCTCTGATGTCATACTTATCTATTTCCCAGGGTACAATTCTTCATTAATAGTTTATAAGGTATTGATTGATATAGCTAACGCCATTGACTCTATGGATAAGAATGACACATAATGTCTCTAATTGTTACCATGCCAGAACACCGCCCGGAGCAGCTTTGCTCGCTAGACACTCGAGATCCGCACACACTGCAGATAAGTTAGTTTATCGGGTTAAATCCCATTCAATAAGACTTACACTTCTCCGCCTGCGCGAACCGTTCATGGCCTCTCTGTTCCTGCTTCGTCGGGTGGACCTGTCGGCCGAGTGTTTCTTCCAGCTGGCGGTGCATCTTGAGCCGGATCTTGACCTCGTGTTCGAGTTCGACGATCGAGTCGGAGATTTGTGTTTCTTGCGTCGTCGCGTTGATTCTCTCTTTCAACAGCGTCAAAACCCTTTCCGCTGTTTTTTGCTTGCCTTTCTCTTTGGCGTACACATCGCACCGTACCCTTGTCTCGCCATTCTCTTGGGGCCAGGCAGAAACGGTATACCACATCGACGTATCAAGAGCATACACGGATGAAGACGGGAAAAAGAAATGGACCTTCTTCGCAGTAGACCACCACGACGGTCGAACGCAGAGATCAGGGATTCCTTCTGAGTTAGCCATGTAAAGAGAGTAAGTAGATAGTGAAGTATTCTTACCCTTCCAGTCAAGTCTGGTCTCGATAGAACAGCCACCCATCCAAAGAGAATCAGCCGCAAGGTTGACAACCGGACTGTCCTCCCATTCCATCGGCGGTTGAGTACTCGCACTCAAGTTGATGAAAACCATCCCATTGGAAAGAACCTTTGTGTGGATCGGGAACAGCCCGTTTTCCCGCCTGTCGAAAGACGCAACATTCTCGAAATGCGGCGCTTTGATCAGTTGGCCGGCTGTATTGTAGCTCCAGCCGTGATACCGACACCGAAGCACGGGCGCACATCCGTTTTCCTTGCTGGTAATGCGGTATGCTCTATGTCGACAGACGTTATGGAACGCCTGGATTGCCCCCTGCTTGTCTCGAATAATAAAGAAGGACAGGTCGGCGATGGAGAGGGTGTAATAGTCGCCTGTGGTTTGGAAGTGCGAGACGTGACAGATGTACAGCCATTCCTGGGATCGGAGATCAATAAAAAAAGAAAGAAAGAAAGAAAAGACTTTCATTGAATATATCCACCTTGCTGAATATTGCTCGTCGTTCGAGTTGGTAGTCGGGGTTTACTTTGCGAGAGGTTCGAGTGGGAGGTTTGGGAGGTTTCGAACACAACTTCCAGTAAAGACAGAAGAAAACGGGTATAAGAAGGCAGAACACCAACTCATACATCTTGCAAAATTGAAAAGTCTTGACAGAATCACACGTTGATCATAGTTTCTATCTACCAGTCGGTTATATGCATCGGATTATAAGATGTGCTATAGGTATACCCTTATCAGTATGGACAACAATACTCGATTAGGCAAAACCATCCATAATCAATTGCGCAAGTTTTTGAATCCTTCCATCACCATCTCAAACACTCTTTCCTGGTAATCTGTGCGTTGGTTAGCGTGCGACAAATCATATGTAGAAAGAGGAAAAAGAAAAGAAAAGAAAAAAGAGAGCGTACAGATTACACCATTCTCTCTCTCCGGGTGCAGAATCCCCTCCGAGTATACCCCGCGCTGCAGGTTCTCCTGCGCGCTCTCACACAGCTCATAATCTTCCAACGCCACTTGTCTGACGAATTTGAAGTATTTGTTAAAGGCCTCCCCGTCCTCACGATGATAATAGTCGAATTCCATCCGCGTCACCCCCGGGCTAACCGGACACACGCGGAAACAACTCATCCCCCCGCCGTACAGGTTCAGCGTGCAGATGGGAAAGAAGAAGAGAAATAGCCCGTCGTCTGGCTTGGAAGGGTCGGTAACGTGTTTGCAGTAGTTTTTGTAATTCGTTACCTGGTAGGAGGTGGATGGGTACAGTACCGAGAAGGAAGGGTGGGTGTATGCGCAGTGCAGACATTCCTGATAACCATCGACCCTAATACTTAGCGGGAACAGAACGGAATCTTAGTATCGTTCATTCTTCGTCTTACATGGCCTTCCAGTTGAACTTCCCGTCGTATGATATCCCATGACGGTACGGCAGCTTGAACTGCACCGAGGCCAACAGATCCTCCAGACCAGGGAAATACTCGTCGAAGGAGGGAGCCTCATCGGTGACGGTGGAAAACAACAGCCCCGTCTTGGTAATATGGTGCTTCACCGGCTTCTTGGTTTTTGGGTCCACCACCGTGACGAGTCCATCCTTCTTGCGGGCTTCGATCTCGTATTGCGCGATCTCGTAGACCACAGGCTCATCGGAGAATTTCACCAGGGGACCAAGCAGATACCACGCCTATTGATTTATATATTTCCTTAGACAGACATACAGAACCTCTGCAGCGATTGATAAATACCTTTGCAAAAACCGAGCGCTGCTCCAGTTGGTACAGAGGAGAGCTGCGGTACCAGCTGGCAGGGAGAGTGCGGAGAGCCATGGTGGCGATAGTATAGGATAGAAGGTTTGCGGGTCATTGTATCCTGAATGAGGATTAAGTAGTAGTTCATCTTGTAGCAGTTTCTGCTGAGGAATACCTAAATAGGCCATCGAGTCCTGCCGCAGAGCGTAACCAGTCCTATTTGTGGTGACGTATTATTATTTAGCCTCGTTTCGATAGCGAAAGATCATGTGACGGAGCTTGCCCAGGACGGAAGGAGGGGACTTCCCCTCTTTTCCCAGGGGAAACAACTTGAAACTGTTTCTTATCTTACGGACTGTTGCACACCACTCGCTCTCTCCGAAAGGATGGGAGTTGGATCTCTACAGCTCGTATTGCCGGCGCCATGGCCAATGGCAATGTCGAATTTATTCATCCCTGCTCTATTAGTGAACGCCCAGTCATATGGCAGGGCTGGCAGCACAACTCGAGACGGTTCGTTCTTGCACTGCCCCTTTCTTTTTTTCCAGTTTGGTTTAGGTTGGTTTTTATTATTTTTCCTAACAAAACAGGTTATGGCATAGTCTCTGGAAGTTGAAGCAGCACCAAAATCTAGCGATGTCACCCAGACGATACCTGGCTTAGCCCGCGCTACGGCGGGGGAGAAGGAGCCCGGTGAACTAGAGATGACACTCGACGGTGCGGTTTGTGCCATATTGTCAACCTCTACTCCTACCAGTGATACGCCGAGGGATTTGATAGTCGTGAAAAGCGCGGGAACGTGTCGGGAAGTACACATTTCCGTTTGGAACCCTCACCTGGAACGAGGGAAGAAGAAACTCGTTTTTCGACGCTTTGAACCTGTTTTGGTTGCAGAGATTGTCGTGACCAAATACCCCTTTCCAGGAGTTTTGTGCAAACCGAGCCGAATGTGTTGATAATGATGTTGGGAATGCTCTCGAGCTGGGCATCTCCGATGCAGCTCTGTCTGCCAGACTCGCAGACACCAATATCCACCGGTCCGTACTGAGACCCGGATAGGAAATGCTACCCTATCGCTACGACGGCTGGAGGATACTGCGCGGATACTGCGATGACGTCCAATGGAGGCAGGCGTCTGCCATATCGATGAGGGCCTCGTTGCAAGATAACGACCGGATTCTATTGCTCTTAGACAACAACGATGAACACAGGACAATAGTGTGTATATTGGTGATGTGTTCGAGTTGCCTTTACCAAAAAGAATGATCTCTGGAGTCAGGATGTCATTATGAATATACAGTAAATAAGTCAATTCTACAGTACAGTATACTACAACTACAACTTCAACTACTATCCTTAGCTTACAGTCATACGACCAGCGAATACCAATTGAATGATTACTCTAATACTACTCTGTTATGTATCATTCCCGAGGATAAGAAGATATCTAACCGACCGCACAATCTACTCCGGACATAAATAGTATACGATCCCCAGACTCAGGAATGTTTATCTTCTCATCTCCACCTCATCCACTATTCTTCATAACAGCGCCCTGGAAATAGTGAGCAAACAGTATACATGGTTATACATTGACCATTCTGCAATTTTGAAAATCATAATCATTCTTTTGACAGACCTTCATGCAGGATGACCAAGAACTGGCCCGGCTGGGCAAGAAACAAGCGCTGACGCGCCGCTTCGGCTTCTGGTCGCTGTTTGGATTCGCCGTGTGCGAGCTGATAACATGGGAGACGGTGCTGGCGCTGTTCAGCGAAGCCCTCTACAACGGCGGCCCCAGCGGAATGGTGTACGGCTTCGTGCTGGCGTGGGCGTCAACCCTGTCCGTGTACACGGTGATCAGCGAGCTGGCGTCGCTGGCGCCCATTGCCGCCGGACAGTACTACTGGGCGTATATCTTGTCGCCGGCGAGGGCACGCGTGTTTGTGAGCTACCTGATCGGCTGGTTGACTTCTCTGGCGTGGATTGCGACGGTGGCGACCGAGTCGTTGTTTGCGGGCACCATGCTGCAGGGCCTGCTGGTGCTGAGCTACGACTCGTACGTGCCGACGGACTGGCAGGCGACGCTGCTGACCTGGATGGTGATTATGGTGTCGGTGTTTATCAACACGGTGATTCCGACGTGGCTGCCCCGGCTGGAGATCGCGACGGTGGTGTTTCACCTGGCCGGGTTTGTCGCCGTGCTGGCCACGCTGTGGGTGTGTACGCCCTCGCACCGCGACGCGAGCTGGGTGTTTACCGCGAGCAGGAACGGCGGCGGCTGGTCGTCCCTCGGGATAAGTTATTGTGTCGGCTTCATGGGCAACGTGGCGACCTTTGTCGGCGCCGACGCCAGCGTCCATCTCGCCGAGGAGGTCTCGCACCCGGCGGAGACCATTCCGCGCGTCATCACGGCGAGTATGCTGCTCAACGGCGTCGTCGGGTTCGTCATGGTGCTCGCCGTGGCGTTCTGCCTCAGCGCTGATGTCTCCGCCGTGCTCGACTCCTCGACGGGGTTCCCATTCCTGCAGGTGTTTGCCGACTCGCTTCCCGCCTCGCGCGCGGGCGCCGTTGTTCTCGGCGCCGTGGTGCTGCTGCTCACCTGGGCGTGTGCCAACGGGATCACCACGTCGGCGTCGCGCATGACCTGGGCGTTTGCCCGCGACAGTGGCGTCCCCTTTGCGCAGTATATCCGTCGCGTGCATCCGCGCCACCACATCCCCATCATCGCCGTCGGCGTCGTCGCCACCTTTGCCTGTCTGCTGTCGTTGATCTACATCGGCTCCCCGACGGTGTTCAACGACGTCATCTCTTTGACTGTCGCGGGCTTCTACGGCTCGTATCTCGTTCCCGCGGCGTTACTCCTGTACCATCGCGTGCGGGGGAACATCCTCCCGCACAATGCTGTTGTCGAAGCAGTCGACGTTCCAGACACAGTCACCCCTAAGAAGGAAGAACAGACAACAGTAGGCTTGGAAAACACTGCTCAAGAGACAGAGGAAGAGACAGCAGGACCAAATGAAGGCTCCAATCTCATCGCGTACGCCCCCGGCCAGCTGTACTGGGGCCCCTGGCACCTGCCGGGCATCTGGGGCACGCTCAACAACGCCTATGCGTGCGCGTACATGGTGTTTGTGATCTTCTGGTCCGCCTGGCCGGTCGCCACGCCCGTCAGCCCCGCGACCATGAACTACGGCATGCTGGTCACCGTGTCGGTTCTTCTCTTCAGTCTGGTGTGGTATGTTTTCCGGGGGAGACGGTATTACCGTGGGCCGTTGGTTGAGAGGGAAGTTCTCGCCGATGCGGGGGTGGTATAGTCGGAGCATAAGTCTCCTCATGTGGTATGATGGTTATGATATAATTCATTTACCTAATGAAATCTCCTCGGCAGTTCTCAGCCAAGGCCGGCATCCCGAGACTTTATTCATCCAGGCCGATCCAAGTAGAATCCTCGAAGTATCCTTCAACCTACAGTATTCTTACAAGGATTACTACAATATGATCAACATAGAATATATTCTATATGGCCCTCCATTTGATGATAATCATCAGGAGTGACCATACTGATGTATAAGTACAGTCGTACAACCACTCGCGTCGGCTCGCGTCGGCTCGGCTAGAAAACGGGAAAAACGCATTTCCCGGGGCCCCAGCATGCTCCGTACCCCGTGTTCCCCGGATATAAGAGGTACGGATAGTCGATCCTGGATCGGAATTGACTCTTGAGTCATAGTTTTTCCATCTCTCATCTCATCTTTCACCTATTCATCGTCATGGGCGGCTTCCGTGCAGTCGAGGACCGGCCTACCCCGCCAGAGGTCTACAATTGGCGGCTGTACACCGAGGCGGCGGTGATTGCTACCGGATCATTACTGTAAGAATTTTTCATATGGTCTAGTATGCAGTATCTAATTGTCAGATTCGGCTATGATTCCGCCTTTTTGGGCACGACAATCGACCGGGCGAGTTTCGAACGCGACTTTGGCATCACGACGGCCACGGCATCGAGTATCTCGAGTAACATCACCTCTGCCTTCCAGGCGGGTGCATTTTTCGGCGCCCTGTTCTGTTTTTTTAGTAACCCTCTCTCTCCCTTGAACATAAAAGTGAACTCTTCTAACCAAACCACCAGTCACTGAGAAAGTCGGCCGCAAGTGGGCGTTGCAGATCAACGTGGGTGTTTTCCTGATTGGCGCCCTTCTCATGACGGTAGCCACCAACCAGTTATCGATGATATGTGAGTACAGAAACCCGAGTAACGATAGAAAGATGTATAGCTAAAAGGATCCGTGGTTAGACGCAGGAAGAGTCCTCAGTGGCCTGGGCTGCGGTGCCATCACCGCCACCGTCCCCAGCTACATCGCCGAACTGTCGATCCCCTCCATCCGCGGCATCTTGACCGGTCTCTTCGAAGTGACGTACCAGATCGGCTCCCTGGTGGGATTCTGGATCAACTACGGCATCACGCAGAACATCTCCTCCGAAGTCGACGCCAGCTGGCGCATCCCGATGGCCGTGCAGCTTATTCCCGGTGGACTCTTGTTTCTGGGGGGATTCTGGCTGCACGAATCTCCGCTCTGGCTCATGCGTAAGGACCGTCAGAAGGACGCCTGTCGTGTGCTTCAGGATCTGCGTCGTCTACCGGTCGACCATCCCTACATGCAGCAGGAGCTGAACATGATCCAGTCCCGGCTCGACGAGGAGGCTGCCATTGCGGACGCGTATGGCTCCAGGGGATGGTGGGCGTACATGCGTGGCGCGATTCATGAGTTCTCGCGCCCGGGCATGCGCAATCGTATTGTTCTCGTTGTGTGTGCGTTCACACTGAATAACATGTCTGGTGCGGCCGCCATCAACTATTACTCGCCCACTTTGTTCAAGTCATTGGGCATCTCCAATGTCAATCTCTATACAGGCATCTACGGGACTGTCAAGGGTACGTTTATACTCGATATACTCTTCTAAATGCATACTAATCGATCAGCCGTCGCAAGTATCATCTATTACGTCTTTCTCATCGACGTCGTCGGTCGTCGAAACCCCGTTCTCGTCTCGTCACTCGTCTGCTCGCTGTGTCTGTGGTATGTCGGCGCATACGTCAAAGTAGGACATCCTGCCACCGTCATTGACGCTGGCGATTCTCTTTCTCCTTCCACGGCGGCGGGGGGGAAAGCGGCGACTGCCATGATTATGATCTACGCTATTTTGTAAGCCTATCTGCCCTTCATCACAGACAATTACTAATAGTTTAGCTGGTCGTTCGGTCTCAATGGTATCCCGTGGATTGTCTCTGCTGAGATCTTCCCTGGTGCGTTGAGGAATTTATCAGGGACATTCGCTGCTCTGGTTCAATGGTAGGTTTTATTGTCTTCTATTCATTTGAATATTTATCTACGGCCAAGTACTGATTGACAGGGTCATGCAATTCACCATCACCAAGGCGCTGCCGTATATCTTCGCATCCTGTGGATACGGCACCTGGTTCTTCTTCGCGACGTGGATGTTTCTGGCCACCATCTGGACGTATTTCTGGCTACCAGAGACCAAGGGCTTGACCATTGACCAGATTGATGTTATTTTGTAAGTGAATAGTTTTGTCTGTCTTCATACTTGTCTTGATACTAATTGAACAGTGGATATGCACACGATAGACCAGTACAAGCGGAGGAAAAGGAGTCCACATCTGAGCATGAAGAAGCTGCCTGATCCGAGTCTACTTTGTATTTATATGTAGTATAACCACAATCTTTGGATATTTGCATTTGAACCGTTATATTAGGGATGACATGTACTTAGTAGGAGTAAACAATTAAGAGCTAGAATCCTATTGAAGCAGAAATGTCTGGTTCCTATGTATTCGATATATCCTAGATTCTTCATTAAGTAATTTCTTATGATTCTAGATAATTCCTTGGTGTTTCATCAATCAACTTGCTTCATTACTCGCGGTATCTCCAGCAGTAATAAGATAATACGCAGAAATTGAATATTCACTATTGCTATGAGAATAGGTCTGGTTCATTACCTAAATGACTAGTCTATGTAGTAAATGTAGTTCACGCTATATTACAATCGTCTATAAATGGTATTTCGCCTCCTCGTCTGGCTTGACGTTCATCCGATCCCACATTCCCTCCACGTTCATATCAAGGCTGCCACTAGACGATGTTAGAGAATTTCTAGAATTGAATGGGAAAACAATATTGAAATACTCACTCATGTCTCTCACGGATCATCGGCTCAGTCTGTCCGGCAGCAGGGTCGGGGTTGCGGAAGACAATGTTGTATTTCTACTACGTTAGAAAACAAACACAAGAATAAAACCCAGAACAAAATAAGAGGGCTTACCAATCCCAAAGTGATGTGAATTCCAGCCGCACCAGGCTTCTCGGTCTCGGCGTCGGCAGCACGTCCCTCGATAAGGGCCTGGATGTTGCGAGCCACGACGGCGGCCTGACCAGCACCCGGGCGCGCCGCCTTACGGGCTCCCGTGTCTGCGACGTCTCCCACGGCAAAGATCTCGGGGTACCGGTCATCGGCGACCTGCAGGGTGGGCTTGATGCGGATGAACCCGTTGGCAGGGTTGATCAGCTCGGCGCCGCCGGGCAGACTCTGGATGAGACCCGTGTTGGGGGTTTGGCCGGTGGCCAGGACGACAAAGTCGGTGGACACGCTGGTTCCGTTGGTGAGCTGCACGTCGAAGGGGCCTGACTTGGGGAATCCCTCGGGGGGGACGACCAGTCGGGCGCCAGTAACAAGCCTAAACATATTAGCACAACGACACATAACGACATTGAAAAAAAGTAAGCTTAAACATACTTCACTCCTAAATCCTGGAATCGCTTGGAGACAAATTCGTGGAACTGCTTGTGGAACTGCGGCATGAGATGCGGCCGCGACTGGACGACCGTAATCTCCTTGTCGGGGTAGTATTCAGCCAGATCGGTGGCCATCTGCACGCCGACGGCACCACCGCCAGCAATGAGAATCGATTTCGCGTTCTTGATGTCCGCCTGGTGCCGCTGCAGGTACGCCACCGAGGAGGCCTTGTCGTCGTCCTTCATGCCCGCGGGCTCGGCCAGACGCGTCCCCGTGGCGAGAGCCAGGTATTCAAACGAGATCTGGCGGGATCCCTGCCATTCCCGGTCGAGCGTGAGCGTCTTGTTCTCGTGCACGGAGACGACGCGTGCAGTCACCACGGAGTGAGCGGTCGGGTTGGGCACGGCCGCGAAGAGGCCCGAGTAGGGGATGAACGCTTTGTGTTCGTGGCCGGGAACGATGGCAAATCGGGGCTTCACAGCATATTAGTATCCTATTTATTCATCTTGGATTCTGATTCTTACAAAAGTAAAAAGATGGTGGAAGTGTGTGTGCGGTTCAATCAGGAGGACCTGTTTTATTACTTAGTCCGCGATTCTCTTCAACACTTATCGTTCAACATACTCTGTGCGTCGTGGGAATCACCCGGGCGATTTCCTGTGCGGTGGTCTACTCCTCAGTTAATTATTGTCAAATAGAGGAATCAAATCAACTACTCACTCGTCCGACAAAAGAGCCTCCGACAACAATGACGTTCTTGAGTGAGCTGGCCATGACTTCGTTGTCGTGTTTGTGTTCGAGGGAAAAGTACAGATAGATCAGGTACGTAAGGGGAATCAGGAGAAGAGATTTGACAGACAGAGGCATTAACCAGGGGAAGAAGAGAAGAAGAAGAGAAGAAGAAGGGATCAGGAGTCTAATAATAATAACGAGAAACTCCCCGCTTACAACAACTCGGCCTGTTATTATCTGATCGGACTCGGCTTTTTGACGGCCTGCCCGTCTGGGACACTTATCTCCGGCCGATCCAGTCCGATTGGACAGAGTCGCTGCTGCTGGTTGGCTGCGGCAAAGACCAGAGCCGTGTAAATCCGATCCGGCTGGCGTGATCGGACGGGATTGCCTTGTTGGTGACCGCAGGGGAGACGCTAACCGATTTAAAGTAGGCGGGGTAAAAGCAGTTCCTACATCGGACGGAGTGTCCGTACAGAGTACGGAGTATACTACATAGTCTAGGTACCTAAGTTATCATTTACCTTGGGTAGTCTCCGTATCGGCACTTAGTATACGAAGATGCTAGGAGAACGATAAAGAGCCAATCTGTGCAAGTGTCTAGGTGCGTAGTTCTCATCGCATTAGTAGATCGATGAACAAGTACTTATACAGGTACTCAGGTACCTGCAGGTAGTTATTACCTAGGTAGTACCAGTAACCAATACATAAGTACTATTGGAAGTTACTCCGAGTACTCCGTATAAGGTACCTATTAACTAAGGTATTCCGTACTACTCCGTACATACTCGTCGAGACTGCTCAACAGAAACGAAACGACACGCTAACCGGCTATGGAGTAAGTCTTCATGTGACCTTCACGTGACAGAATCTCTGCCTCAGGCTCCATAGAGAATACAGCCTCGTCATGGAATGCAGAATGCACCCAGGACTAACCAGCTAGAATGAGGCTGTTTCTCATCCGACACGGCGAGACAGTCGCTATTGTGACTAGAGTTTTGTACTTTGATCACTCCCCTCTCTTTCTCTCCCCCCCCTCTCTCCTGTTTGCTTCCGACCAAGCTAACATTAAACTTCCCCCAGGGCTGGTTCAACCGACACGCCCCTGACGAACCACGGCGTCGAGCAGATCAAACGGCTAGGCGAACACTTCGACTCGCACGGCATCTACTTCACTCACGTCTTCTCATCGGATCTGACACGAGCCAGACTCACCGCCGAGGGTGCCTGTAGGGGTCCATCAGGATCAAGCCCACCGTCCCCCGTGTTGACGGCAGACCTGCGGGAACGAGACTTTGGCGCGTTGGAAGATACACCATGGGCCGCTACATCAGAAAGCAAATCCGATCCATCGGCGGATGAACAACTGCCAGAGTCAGACGCGGCGATGAACCGCCGTGCAAACGCGTTTCTCGCCGACCGTCTCCTACCACTGTTACTGTTCGACGGGCAGCATGAGACAGACGTCGTGGCTGTGGTGGCTCACGGTGTCATCCTGCGTGTCTTGTGGGCATGTCTCGTCGCTCTGTTCGAGCCGGACGCGGTACACGTACCCCGCCTTGACGACCCCTTTAAGCCGGTCTGGTCGAATACTGGCTTTCTGGAGGTCAAGATTCGACAGTCGCCAGGGCAAACACAAACCACCAGCCGGGTCCTCACGCACTGGACGATGGACGTCGTAGAGATGGACAGCAAAGCTCATCTGGCAGATCTGCATCGGACGCGAGGCGGAATCGGCAGCGCGGCTTTTGATAAGCGACAACGCAGAATCGACCAGTTCTTCTGAAGGAAATTGCTTAATTTACACTGTCAACAGCTGACGACTGGAAACACAGTCTACAAGCACAGACAGGGTCACATCGCCAATCAATGCATACCTTTTGAATAATATTAAACACTCTGACAACCTTACGGAGAAGTGCCATGTAATTACTGACAGGTCGACCCATGGAATCGAACATCTCATGGTCCAGCCCATGGAAGCACCCGTCCGTCTATTAAACAACTTGCAAGACATCTTTCATATTTGTTTCGCCATTGGTCCTCTTAATGATGAATTATTCATGCCTCCTTCTCCCCCCCAGAGGCGTTCCTGGCGCCATCCACTGCATCCACAGCGTCCAGACCTCTCAGGCCGAGAGCCGCGTCAGCAAAACACCGCCCCGCCAAGGGAAGACTTTTCGTCATCGGCGCACGCAAAGACTTGAGTATGATTGACTCCGATTGAGTACGTTTATTGACGATCTTAGAAATTATTTTCTTATTTTCTAATTTTTTTCTTCTAGAGGTTGCCAAGATGGCAGTTGTGTGTGGCAGCCCTCGGCACCATTGACTATTGTTGTTAGTGAGTTAGTACGGAGTAATACTCGTATTATAGGCCGGCATTATTCTGTGACCCCTGAACTCCTACGAAGTCTATTCAAGAATTGGTTAGTGAACTAATATGTAGTATTCAAGTAGTAACTATTCAAGCGATGATTGCATATTCTCTACGGAGTTGACTGACCGACTTATTGAGCCACGATCGTTGGACTGCGCATACGGATCCGGCACCACTTTCAGAATCTAGACCTCGCACAGGCTGTCAGATGGAGACTGATGAGCTTATGGCCTTTGCATAAGAATAATAATGCTTCCTACGTGGCCACTGGCGCCACGCCGGGGCCTGGCAGGAGTCGCTGAAACGTGGAACGCGTTGGCCACGGCAGGGGGTGGATTGGCCCAAGAGCCAATCTGACTTGTGTGCCTGGCAGAAAGTCAGGTACAGCCGAATAATAATAGTCGTCTTTGTGGAAAAAATAATAAAGGTCAAAGGAGATGAATGATGAATGTCAAGTCAGGCCTTGGGAGAGGTATGAGTACGATTCTTTGTTTCACTTAGCGACCGCAAGGTACGAAATAACCGCTTTCTCTCTCTCTTTCTTTCTCTTTGGTTGACTGGTCACAGCCCTATTCCAAGATTATTTTTACTGAATATTATTAGACTCGTCGCGGCCAACAGCGAATGCGCTGTCGCCTTTCGCAGGCGTCGTCATCTCGACCCTGGTTTATGGCGCACTTAGGCGAACGACTCCACCCCCAGCGATTTGTCTCGACTGGCGAACAGTCTCTTCTCGCACGACGGAGGAGGCTAAAATAATTATAAGAGTCGATGGCGTTGCCCCCTCCCCCCTTTTAGGGCCCTATCATTGTTAGTTGCTTTATTATTATGAGCAGTGGCTTCGCTGCCAAAGTGGTTCCCGTGGGCTCTTGATTTGTTCCTTCAGTCTTTCCTTTCTGACCCCAGACGCTCATTCAAACAACAATCTTGAACAAATACATCAGAAGTATTATTTTCAACTCTCTCTCTCTCTCAATGCATCTTAGCAACTCTTTGCTGCTGGCCGCTGGCCTCGGCAGCAGCCTGGTCTCGGCCAAAGCCGGCCATGCCCACCGTCACAACCACGTCGCCCGTGGTGACTCCGAGGACAACGTCGTGACCGTCGTCAACACCGTCGTCGACCTCACCACCGTCCACATCACCGTCACCGAGACTGCCGGTGCGGTCACGACTGAGACCTCCGCCGTCCAGGAGGCCGTGGCTGTCACCGTCGAGGTTGACGACTCGTCTTCCACTTCGACCACCGCTGCTCAGACCACCTTTGCGACGAGCACTTCTTCTGTTGAGGAAGTCTCGACTTCTTCTTCTTCTTCTTCCTCTTCGTCTTCCTCTTCGTCCTCTGCTGAGGCCGAGACGACCGCCTACAGCTCCTCTGCGGCGGCAACCGCGACCGCGACCGGTTCGACCGCCTGGACCGCGACGCCCGCCAGCGGCTCCTTCTCGACCGCCGGGTTCGGTGAAAGCACCTCGTCGAGCGGATCCGGTGACACGTACATCGGTAACGTGGGCGACCCGTGGGGCAGCAACATCATCGAGGTGAGCGCCGACGTGGCCTACGAGTACCAGTACGTGGTGCGGTTCACGGGCCAGAACACCGAAGACTGGTTCGTCTCGTTCTGGAACAAGTACGGCCCTGACGGCGCCATGGACGGCTGGTACGGCTACTCGGCCCTCAACTTCACCCTCGCCGCCGGCGAGACCAAGTACGTCGCTTTCATGGCCGACTCGCAGGGCGGCTGGGGTGCCGCGGAGGGCTCCTCCCTCCCCACCGACGACTACGGCGGTTACTCCTGCACCTGGGGTGAGTTCGACTTCGGCGACACCGAGAACGACGGCTGGTCCGGCTGGGATGTTTCCGCCATCCAGGCCCAGGCCGCCGACCAGACCGTCCAGGGTATGAAGATCTGTGAGGCCGGTGCCTCCACCAGCACCTGCTCCATCATCACCACCGACGCCGACTCCGTCACCAACGCCTACCTCGAGGACGAGGAGGACGTCGATGGCATCGGTGGCTCTTGCTCCTCCACTGCCGTCCGTCTCACGGCCGTCATCGACTACGACTAAGCAAAGATCGTTTGGCTCGCAGAGATCTCTCGCCATGGTCGCTGAAATATCTCTTTCCTATCTTCCATTCGTTCCTCAATCTATTCGTCTTATCTCATTTAACTTATGAGCTATTGATCTACTGAATAGTAATTCTAGTACGGAGTACTCCGTAGCAAGTAAAAGTGGTTGTATCAAGTACTACATAAGTGTGTAGTGCAGCTCATTGCCTTTCAGGGCGTAGATCGATCGATCGATCGATCAGTGCCGATCATGTCTCGGTAGTTGTAGCTCTTATGAATTCTGATAGTCAGCATGACTGATAACTTGCTATAGTCTATTGAGTCAATGATGCAGAATTGTTAATTACTAGTTATTTACGGAGTACTCCGTAAGGTAGTATGGTTAGCCATGCATGACTGCTATGACTTGTATTTATCAACCATACTAATGATAATAGTCTATATATTTATACCACTCTACTTACCTCCTAACACACTTTACTAATATGCTGACTCAATGAACATCTTTAGTATCGGTTCTGTTGGCTTCAGACCCTCACTACCGCTTACTGCTATCTCGATTCTGTCATGACTACACGTATTTCATCTCGACTGAAAACAGTTTAGTCATGCACAGGATCCTCGGTGGATGTTCCTTAATCTCGGGTGAATCATGTCAACTGTTCACGTTCTGTCTAGGTGGGAACCTATGCCAGACTCTAGACAGTCTAGGCCAGAAACTAGATAGGAATGGTTAGTTCAGTTTACATCCTCAAAAGACAGTACAGTCAAAGACACAAGAGAGTGAGATCTGAGGCCGTATGACCGTCTCCTCTCTAGGAATTAGAACCCTTGCCAAGGTCGTCTTACAGATTCTGGTACGGTAATGCGGATTCTAGTCTACCGTACCTTCTCCACACGGCACCGTCGGCGGAGGTTGGCAAAGAAGCCCCGTGGAACTTCGTATAGAATCGCCGAGTGGAGATGCAGACGCTCCACCTTCACCTCAGTTGTGAGCTGGGCTATTGCGTCAGAGGATCGATGAATATCCCGCCAGATCGTCAGAAGACAATCTGAGCGTCATTCGGGTCATAAAGAAGAAATGGAAAGTTATGGGGGCAAGTCTCATACCCGGCAAGACCGATAACAGATGAGTTTCCCGGAATTGATATCCGCCAAGAAGACATTACCGCGGGAACCTCGGAGGATCCATTAGGTTGATCGATGAGCCCGGATGGCTGACTAGTGACTATACTCCGTACGCCGTAACCTGTTTATGCACGATTGAGGACTGGTTCAATGTGGATTGCCGATTCCGACCGGGTGAGAGTCGTTCGACGAGCTGGTCCAGGAAGCCGGCCGTTGATGTGGCGCGAGATAATGCACGGTGGGGGGTGCGACGCAACGTTTTGCATATTTAATGGATCTAGCGTGAGGCCATGCAGTCTGGAGGGTGGAAGGAGACGTACCTGGGAACTGGGAAGGACTGTTGATCTGTGTGGAAGAGAGAGTGAGAGACAACGAGGAGGAGGTTGTTTACCGCCATTTCCATCCACACGTGATGCTCTTCCGACTCGGGCCACTCGGCGACTCGCTGATTATTGCCTTTATTTATTTTTCGGAGAATTTCATAAGTTCATTATTATGGAGTAAATCTATTCATCCTTGCAGGATACGTATTTCGACAGTGGCGTGGACAGATGCCACATAATTATAACGTATTTAGCCATTTAACTGTGTATAATAGCCGACCTGAGCTTATAAATATATGAAACTTGTTGTAAATAAAGTCTAATGGAGGGGATTCGCAATGCTGAAGCTATAAATAGCCACCATAATAATATTCAAAAAAAAATAAAGGATATCTGGGAAGAGAAAGAAAAAGAGAAAGAGAGTATGAAAGAGAAAAGAAAAGAATAAGATACTATTTCGTAATGAGTGATGAATGTTCACCTTGTTAGTGCAGGAACTGCAGGGATTATTGCATGGAGGGGTAAAATCTAGATTTTCTCTGCAGCTTCAACCTCCTCTGAGTCAGGGTCTTAGGTACCAAACTTGAGTTCTGGCCACAAATCCATCAGCCCAAACTAACTATTAGTCTATCAGCTATTATTATCGGTTCGTCTCGCCGTATGATCCTGCCCACGCTTATCACGCAAATTCTCGCCTGGAACCGCCCAGCAGCTCCACCCCCGATCCACCCAGGAGGAGCATGTCAACCAGGATTCGGTTCTAGAACGAAGGAGCTACACGGGTTTTGTGTATCCCATGACGCCCCCCTGGGCCACAGAGTCACAGACAGGTCTCCATCGGACGGTATATAGTGGTTGAGCGCGGAGGAAGCTGTGGTGAGTCTTGAATTGCTGGACAGCAGCTCTCACCTCCTCGGGTTATCTCGCTGGTTTCCAGCACCCAGGTCAATTCCTACTTCAACTAATCAAACTACTCTTCTATACTATACTGCACAAATCACCGCCTGTGAAATGTCCTACTCGGTGTCTTTCGTCTCTACTCCACGCCCCCAACGACCCTCCACGCTCGCCAACAAGACCTCGCTGCACCTGCGTCTGACGGTGCTGTCGAGCGAGAAGCTCGACCACGAAAGCTCCGCTCGCGAGCCCAACCTGCGCCGCTGTCTCGGCCATGCCTCTATCCACGAAAAGTCCATGCAGATGGTCCAGCAGGACATCATGCACCACCTCCGCTCCATGGCCATGGGCGACGGTGACGACGACGCCGACGAGATCGACAGGGAGAAACGTGCGCACAGGCTTCACCGCCGCCGCTCCTCTTCTCCCACCAAACGTTCTCCTTCTCCTCCCCCCGTGATTTCCGTCGAGGGCGAAAAGACCAGTCTGCTCGACCGAGGCAGGCAGTACGTCGAGAGCCTCTTCTCCCGTCGCAGCAGCACCAACACCAATCCCCTCTGGTCGCGCTCGCGTGTCGTCACCTGTTGATCGGCGCCTTGGTTTTTTTTCTTTCTTTTCTTTTTTACCACTCTCTTCTTTTCCAACATCCACTACGACAATACTAGTTGGTACACTAGTCATCGTACCCCCGACACACAGACTCCTGGAGTGCACCACGCGGTAATCCGAACCAAACCCTCGGACACAGTCCGCGCCCACTCGTCAGGACGGGAGGAACTGCCGCAGAAAAAGGCACACAAACGGATTGAGATAGATTTTATACATAGATAGACATGATACCCTAGCGATAAAAGTTTGAGTCGATTACAATTGAGATTTTTTTTTTTACAATTTGATACCTTGATTGATATATTTTTCCCACAATCGATAGCGAATTTTGATGGTTCTTCCATCTTTTTTGTCCATGTTTTTACCTTGCCGGATACGGACATCCCGACGGATAAGCAGCAACCAATCGGATGCCGCCCTGTCGATCACATGGGTAGAAAATGGAAGGAACGGAACCGTGGAAAAGGAAGAAACCCTTGGAACTTCCAGTCTTCCACTCTACCTTAGATCTTGTGACAGGCTGGGTTTTCTGCGGGAGCGGATCAATGTCGTCCCGGATGCTATGCTCTTTCCTCTTTTGGATGGCCCGTTTCCCAAGTGGGGAGCTCAGCGTTTACCCTTAAGTTAACCTTGGGCACATAGTTACTCGGTACTCCATCAGAGAGTTGGTACCTAAGGGGGACATAGGGTCTAGATTGCCGCTGTAACTAGAAGGATAGATTACCTACTTGGTACTAACTGGTTCCCAGCATCTGCAAGATCATGTCTTGAACATCATTAAAATTCGTAACGGTGTTGCCTGCCCTCCCTATCGGTCCAGGATCGTTGAACACCGAAACTGCACGCACCGTCTTGGACACTTCCAGGATGGTCCCCCCGGCAACAGGGATGGTCAGCTTCTCCTGGTCCGTCTCGCCGACGGCCTCGCCCACCTTCTCCTGAGACACCAGGGCGAGCATCATCGTCGCCACGTCCTCGGGCAGCACCCACTCGTCCACCTGCTCGTCCAACAACGCCATCTTGTCCGGGTGTTCCAGCCAGATGGGCGTGCGGGTAATCCCCGGCGCGATCCCGACAACCCGGATCCCAAGACTGTGGTCTAGCGGGGCGAGACTCTGCACAAGGGCGCTGATGCCGTGCTTCGTGATCGAGTACAGTGGCCCAACAAACAAGGGCATGTGGCCTGCAATACTTGACACCAGCAGGATGTGCTTCTTCTTCTGCTCTTTATCCTCCGGTCGCCGGTGTTTCAGGAAGTGTGTGATCGCCATCTGGCTCATGCGGATCGGGTGAACCAGATTGATGTCCAGCGTGGCATATCGGCTGCTGGCCGTCGTGTCGGTGCTCGGTGCGCTTCCCGGTGGGAACCAGAAGGCCGAATGGTTCTTCGCACGTCAACCGAGTGAAATTTTAACAACCACCCGCGTCCTGGCATGCGACGGAGCTCACTAGAGTAACCTTTCACCTACCGGTTCAAAAATACCAGCCCCAGGGCAGACGATGCCGACCTCTCCAAATTCTTTCTCGGCAATGGTAAAAAGCTGTTCAAGTTGGCTCCAGTCGGCGACATCGGTCTTCACGAAGACTGCTTTGGGCGACGTGGTGAATGTGTCGTACACGGCCTGGGCCTCGGGGCGCAACGCAAGATCTGCGATGACTACATTACATCCGTTCTCGAGGAGAGCCTGTGCGAAACAGAGGTTAATTCCTGCTTTCGTCAATCCTTGTCTTTACTTAGAAAAAGAAACGGAAAGAAAAGATAAAATTGGAGCCCACCAGATCCTGCGCCGGTCACGATCGCGGTCTTTCCCTTGACAGATGATGCCATTATGACAGGAAAGTGAGCCAGATACGATATGTATACTGTTGAAAAATCGGTGTCAAGATACGAGATGGTATTTATAAGGCAGGAAGACGATGGGGCTGCCGTCATCCTGCTGAACCGGTGGTTCTTCGCCGCCCTCCATGTTCTCGTGAGCCACCCTGTCAGCCAGTCACCAACGCTCAATGGCCGACGCCGTCATACTTTGAAAAGTAGTAGTAGCCAATGGCCTGCACAGAGCTGATAATGGACAGGATGTGTGGAGTCGCAACAGAAGGACAATAGGACAGAGCGATGTGCATGGTTCGATCCTGCAGGCAGTAGCCTTGATGCGAGGGCGGAATCATCATTACCCTGGAGTGTTTAGCCGATAGCATTGCAAAAATGGCTTTGTTAGTGGACAGGGAGTCATTATCCACGCACTTGAAGTCTTGAAGGCTTGGAGGATGACACAAAATGGTCGAGGTGGGGGTAGGATTGGACCCCTGCCCCCCACCAGGCACTCCACAGGATTCAGATTCAGAATCAAAACCGAGTCGGAGGTGAAGTGAAGTTGTACAACAGGAACTGTATGAGACTTGAGGAATCGGACCTCTCACCTAACTAAAGATTCAGGCCTCAGGCCGACACTAGGCATCACCTGACCTCAGCTGACCAGCTGCCCAGGACTACTACCCCTCCTGCCTTTCTGGGCAATGATCAATAACCCCCCTAACATCTGCACATGCACCTCGGCGTAACACATTCACTCGAATCCTTGTCACTCCCAGTCTCTCTCTTATCCTTTCCTATTCATTCGCAGCCTAGATCGTCGAGTATTCGTCATGAAGAATCAGGTGGACAGATTTATATCTTCAGCTACGCAGAGTAACCCGAGCCAGACCCTGGCCTTAATTTCTTCGACTGCTTCGCCTTCCAATCACACGATGACTATCATGAACGGAGTATCTGAGCAGTTGAGAACGATGAAGTAGCATTGATTGGGGGAACAAGTCTGCTGATTTGACATACATTTACAGCTTTGGAAACCCCCAACATATCCTTGCTTCATCTCTGCGTCACTGCCTTGAGATTATAGTCAGTGCAGGGAGGTTAGACAGTCTTGGACATGTCACACAGAAAGCTGCACGAGTGAGCTGGGATAAAGAGGCAAGGGTTAACCTTATAAAAATATTGCGCTTCGAGCGCGTGAGGATCGGAATAGATAATCTCCAGTGTGAATGGTACAGTCAACGAACAGGTCTTGAACTCATTGACTCGACTCACCGACGAGAAGGAATCTTCGTTTATTTTACTTTCCCATAAATGCTCAAGATACTCGCTGAGGTGAATTTGATATGGTTTCATACAAGGGAATCCTTTTCCAGCAGATTTTGTATCATTCTGATAAGTGGGTATGACGACTACTAGTAGATAGCGAACTGAAACATGCTATGACTAAAGGTAGAAGTTGCGAGACTTATCCTTGGTAATAAATATTATTTTCATATCTCTAGACTATATGTAGAAAGTTGCTTAATGCAATAACCCATCGCTAAACGATCCCCCCCCGCATATGTGCCTGTATAATATATAGAGGAAGTAGACCAAATATGAATTCCAAAAATCTAACACCTGACCATTTCGAAGCCGGCTTTCATGAACCTCAGGATGAATAGTATAATCGAACAGGCCATGGTCGTGGCTCCGGCGTAGATCCAGGTGCCGGTAAAGTCCATCCCATTGTCACGGCTCTGTTGGATGCCGCCGCCGCCTGGACCGCCCATGAGCACTCCCAGCCCGAGCATAGCCATCCCCATGCCGATCCGGGTGCCAATCTTGCTCTTGTCGTGGGTGAGCGCGACGAAGCAGACGGCGGGTAAGGCGACGTAGATGCCGGAGAAGAACCCGAAGAAGACGACGCACACGACCAGGCTCGCGGCACTCTTCACGGCGAGTAAGCTGAACAACACGATGGAGACGATCATCGTGCCCGGGGCGACTACGTTCAACGGGCCGATCTTGTCCGCCAAGATGTTGGGCAGTGTACGGCCGAAGACGGACCCGGCATTCAGGATGGGCACCAGGTAGAAGGACAGCGATTCGTTGGTGATCCCGGTGGCCTCGCCGAAATAGCTTAGGTAGAAGAGCCCGACGTACAGGCCCGCGTAGCCAATAACAAAGGCTCCGATGAGGATCATGAAATGGAGGTCGGTGAAGGTGGACCAGTCCAGTATCGCACGAGGCTTGGCGGGTTTGACGCGCAGGCGCATGACGGCGAGCGGGATCAGCAAAGTGCCCAGTGCCATGAAACCGAGCACGCGAACCGCCCAGGAGAAGCCGATGCGCGGGACCAGACGATAGAAGACAATCGGATAGATGATACCGCCCGTGGACGAGCCGGAGGCTGCTAGCCCCATCGCGGTCGCTAGCTTTGATCGGAAATACATGGGGAGGACGGCGACGGCAGGGACGAACAGACAGCCTCCGCCGATACCAAGAATCACGCCTTGGCAGATGAGTGCCTCCCAGTATGTACGGCACACGGAGAGCATCATCAAGCTGAAAGTGACGAAAAAGGTACCGAACACGAGCAGGATGCGCAGGTAGCCGCGGTCAAGAACCGGGCCTGACAACAAGCCCGTCAGCAACAGGCAGCAGGACTGGAGCGAGCCGATCCAGGAAATGTTGGACGAGGAGGCCTGGAAGAGCTCGCCAGACTCATAGTACGTCTGGAACACGCCGAAAGTGTTCAACATCCCCCAGGTATTGAAGAACAGCATGAATCCACCGATGACCTGCAGCCAGGCCACCAGCCCACCGTCGGGCGGTCCATCCCCCTGAGTGGATTTTTCTTGTTGCGGCCGAGGTTCTGGCGGGCTGCTGTTGTCTGTATTTCCCAGAGGACGATCCTGGACGGTTTCGATCTCGGAAACAGCCGTCATGGTTGACGACGTTATCACCCACGTGTGACGGTTGCAGTTGTGCGACAGTGGAAAATCAAATCTTAAACACAGCGCGACGAAGCCTTTATCAGGATCTGACCCCCAGCACCGTCATGAGTCTGTTTCTGCCAATCAGTTGGGCTGTCTCTTCTTATGTAACACAATTTTCGAAACAGCGGCACTTATCTCCTCCCCCCGCCCATGATCTCAGCATGAAAGAACACCCGATACGCCCGAAAAGCCGAAGGTTGGATCCTCGTCCCCCCTGAAAAGCAACACGTCCCCACAGGCTGGGCGCCTGGCTTCGGCATTGTTCTATCTCCGCACTGTAGTATGGAAACAAACACTCCGTATTCCGTACAGTATGACCCGGGCTAGTCTTCGTTTCTCCGCAATTATACATCCTTTGGGCACCTGTCTCATCGGTTGGAGGTGGTGTTGCGCAGAGGTAGCTGGCGGTGACGATCGATGCGTGCGATGAGTTGACCTGTCAAGTGGAATGCATCGGTTCCCTACACATCAAATCAGCGTTGTTGTAGCACAATATAATAACACAATGGACCAATAGATGACCCTTGAACTGGCTGTCTTACTGAATGCCTGATCTTCCTTGTGGGTGGCGGAAAAACAAGCGAGAGAACATAAAAGGGGAGCCAGCAGCGAGCAGTGACTCTGTCTCGGTCAGCTGACGACAAACACGTGCTGGGGGTTTTTTGAATTAGAGAGAGAAGGTCGTTGGAAGCTTACAGTCACTACAGAGCAACTACTTGCAGAGACTGAGCACTGCGATTTGAGCAATGATACATGCTACTTAGCTGGACAGAGCTCCCTGGCATTTGCTAAGATGGTTTAATTATATTTATAGAAGCTACAGTCTTCAAAAGGCTTCGTTACCAGCCTGAACTGCAGTGCAAACAAGTCTGTCAAGGTATCAACCGATCTATCTTGTTTAACTGACACAATCTCGAAACACTATTATAGAAAGGGACATTGCCTTCTCTGTCTATATAGAGAACTACTACAACATATGAATACAAATGGGTCTCCTGGAGGCTGCCTGCAGGGTTGTCGATCAGCCATGGCGCAGTGTCAACCCCTCACCCCCACTAGGCAACCCGCGATGACTGCAAGGTGATTTTTTTTCCTTTTTGTTTCTAATATCTCAAGATGGAAGGAGGACTGCTGACCGAGTTGAGATGTTTGCAGATCAGGACTAGACCGCGAGTTTGTTTACCATGGATCCTCTCAGCCTCAGCGCCAGCGTGATCGCTGTCCTTTAGCTCCTGGGCACCGTTATCGATCTCCTGTCCGCCATAGCTTCTTCCTTCCACGAAGGAAATCCGTGATATTTCCATCGAACTGAGCGCCACGCGCGTGCTGCTGTCGGGTCTCGTCGAAATCGCGGCCTGGGAAACAGTATGGAACCGCCAGCTGTAGGAGATGGCGGTGAATGATGGAGCGTTGGGCATGTTGGAAACGCTTCTGAGGGACCTGGAGGACAGATTTGGCCCGGATACGAAGCGTGCCAGTGCTTTGAGGCGCTTGGGGACGAGGCTGACTTGGCCCTTTCAAATGGAGGAGGCCCGCGAGATCATGATGACTGTGAGGAATATGAGGAGTCTGCTGGCAACTGGACTCGCGTTAGATCATCTGTATGTTTGCCTCTGATACTTACCATCTTCAAATGCATGTCTGATCCCGATGAATGAATACAGAGCCCTATCCCGAGAGATACAACAAGACACGAGGAAAATCCAGGAAGACTTCCAAAGTCTGACTTTGATCCGTAACGGTCAGTTCTTCTATTTTTTTCGACAGTCTCTAGAACTAACTAGGACAGCGGGCGAGCAAAACAAGGTCCTGGATTGGCTTTCTCCTATTGATGTGTCTGAGCGACACCGTGCCGCTCGGGCAAAACATGAACCAACCACTGGAGACTGGTTAGTTGAATCGACGGAGATGAAAATGTGGTTAGCAAATTCAATGGAGTTTATGTGGATCCATGGAATACCTGGTGCCGGGAAGACAGGTCTGTTAGATTGTTCAGGTCAGCCGGTTTTCACTTTGCGTACATGCTTATTCCATCCCGCCAGTACTTTGCTCGACCATCATCGAAAATGTCCAGAAAATCTGCCGTAAGCATGCCGAACCAAAACCAGCTTGCATATACTATTACTTTGACTTTGGCGAACGCGAGCGACAAACGATGGTCAGCTTTGTGAGGTCTATTCTGGCACAGCTTTCTCGCCAATACGACACGCTCCCAGCCGATGTTCAGGAATTGTATCAAAACAGAAGCAAACGCGGACAAGAGCCGACAACCGATCAATTGGTTGAAACTCTATTCACGCTCTTGAAACGGCCAGAATGAACCTATATCATTATCGATGCTTTGGACAAATGTGGAGAGTGGGATGACGTACTTGATCTCTTGTCGAGGATAGCGACACAGAGTGGGCCAACCACAAACCTTCTCGTGACAAGCCGAATGGAGCGAGATATCCAAATTTTTTTGGGGCCTTTGGCGACCCAAAATATTATTGTCGGTGGGCATAACGTGCGCCATGACATTGAAACGCTCGTACGGCGGGTTCTCATGACCGACGCCAAGTTGAGAAGACGACCGCCTGCGCTCAAGGAGGAGATTGAGCGTGTTCTTGTCCAAAACTCCAATGGAATGTCAGTTTTGTAGACCTTCTTTCCTGATGAATTGTCTAACAGGAACGAGTTAGGTTTCGATGGGCTGCTTGTCAGTTGGACACTTTACGTACCTGTCTGACTCCGTCAGCTGTGCGCAAAACCCTCCAGTCTTTACCTAAAGACCTGGAGGAGACCTACGATCGAATCCTATGCAGAATCACGGAAAAGTCACATCCCCTAGCCCTGACGGCATCGCAGTTTCTTACTTTTTCCGCTGGTCCCGGTCCATCTCCACGAGCTGGCCGAGATGATTGCTATCAAGCCGGGGACGAGCATATTTATCGACATCGACCGGCTCTTTGAGCCCGAAGAAGCGCTAGCAATCTGTTCTAGTCTGGTCACTCTCTTAAACAACAAATGTGTTCGACTCGCGCACCACTCTGTCCGGGAGTTCCTCCTGTCGGATAGAATCCATAAGGGCCCAGCAAGCCAATTTGCTCTCGAGTCATCAGTCCCATCTTGCGATGGCAGAGAGGTGTCTGACATACCTGCTTTCCTTTGACCAAGTGTATAATCCAGGATATTGCTTGGATAGCGACACTAGTCAATTGAACGCTTCGTTTCCCTTGCTGGAATACGCTGTAGACGAATGGCCAACCCACGTGCGACTCGTTTCCGAAGAATCGCAAGAGAGAATCCGCCCGATGGCTCTCCAGCTGCTCGATCCGAATACGCAAGCCTTCCACTACTGGTTCGGTATTTTTCTCCCAGAGGAATCTCGAGTCTACACACCATTGGCAGCCCGTTATACTTTGCGTCAGTCAGAGCTTGATCTACCAAGTATAGTCCGCACGCTCCTCGCAAATGACGGCGCCGACATCAACGCAGTTGGCGGCATGCACGGCTCTGCGCTAGCTGGCGCCGCATATAGCGGCCGTGAAGACGTCGTTCGCGTGCTACTCGAGCGTGGCGCCGACGTCAACATCCGCGGTGGCTTGTTCTGCACTGCCCTCCATGCAGCCTGCTCGGAAAAGAACTCGAGCATATTCCACTTGTTGCTCACAAAGGGCGCAGACTATAATGTCGCCGGCGCAGATGTGAATATCATTGCGGGACAGTTCGGGACAGTGTTACAGGCCGCGTCGCGGTACGGCCACGAGCAGCTCGTCGACACCCTTTTGGCGCGCGGTGCACAAGTGAACGCCACGGGGGGGTTACTACCATACAGCCCTTCAAGCGGCTGCCAGGGGCGGCCATGTCGAGATTGTGAATAGGTTGCTGCAGGCTGGCGCAGATGTACACATGCAGGGCGGCTACTGCGGGAATGCATTACAGGCGGCGTATTCGACCAACAGTCTTGCGGTGGTAGACATGCTAGAGAAGGATTTAGGGGTGGCGACTAATAAGATAGTAAATTAAAGTTCTCCTGGCTCATCTTTCGCTTACCACTTTATTGGTGCTCGTTCTTTGTCTGACATTGACTGTAGCCACTTATAGGTAGCTAGAGTGTATTCGTATACTCCAGGTGCCTCTTTCTTACAGTGAGAACAGTGCTATGATATCGCCATATATATATTTTGATGGGTGGGATATGGCAATATCTATCTTGGACCTCGGATATAATCTGACACAAATCCCAGGTTAGGCATGTGCATGCGTCTTCCCCTGCTTGAGATGCTGCAGGGCTTTCGTCAGCATTATCATAAGGTGGTATTGCATTTCCCCTGATCTGATTAAGTGTCTGTCTGTCTGTCTGTCTGTCTGTCTGCGTGCCTGTCTTTTTCTGGTAGTCAATGATATAATCCTGGAAGGTTACACTGTCCCAGGGGTCTTTAGCAAGTATATCTACTCTTAACCTTAGGCTGGAAGTGCAATTCGAAGCAAACCCCGCAAGCCATCTGCAGGATGATTTGTCCGTCCTAGTACTAGGACTACTTACTAGTCCTAATACTCCAATTCTCCGTTCCTGAAGGGCTCAAACCCCGCCAAGAAAGGGTATCCAGAGGATCCGCTCGTCGCGGGGCGGATCCTGAATATGCTCCGTGTGCAGAGCGGTTTAGGCCACAATTGACTAATTGGTTATCACTGACTGACTGATAAATTAAGTACGTTCGGCTAAGAAAGGTGTGGCTTGCATATTAGCGCCACCAGTCTGTGGACAAAGCCTTGTTTTCTGTCAGCGCGTCTTCCTCGCAGGGGAGGGGTTATAAGCATTCAATATACATGATGGTTGGCAGTCATGGTCTTGGCGTCACATCTTCAGTAGTTTCAGCAGCTCTTCAGCCTCGGATTCAGAATAAACTCCGACAGGACGCGCAACGAGGGAGTAACTAGAGCACTAATAACCTTTGTGAAGTCAGCATGGGGTCGATCCCTGATGCCACGATAGACCACGCGGCCCAATCATCATCTGTGAGCGCTTGAAGCTGGGTGGGGATGAGGAGACGAGGGCACACTTTAGATCAAACCGGAATTATTACCCCCAGGGCACTGCGACTCCGTACGCAGCTCACAGAGATGATATTGCTAATCCTGCCCACGGGTCTCGCCCCTCCTCCTTCTTCACGATCTGTTCCTGCAACGGCGGCACGCTCCGTGATCTCCCCGCCACTTTCCTAGAGGAGAGAGAGAGGCGGGCTGCTGGGCTTGGCGACAGGGTTTTCTGTAGGGAATGATTCATCAGCGTCTGTCTTTCTCGGCGTCCATAGGCTGACCACTCCCCTGCAGATCCCAATCAAACTTGCGTCGTCTGGATGCTCGGTGGTGGGCAACAGCGTGCTAGCATCTATCCAAACTCTTGGCGGGAGGAGTACGTCGGACCAAGGATGTCGAAACTCTTGACAATACGCTGGAAGAGAGTGGAAGAGAGTGGGAGGGAGCAGGAGAAGAAGAGAGGGGTTGAGGGAAGTTGAGGGGGGGCCGGAGACGGCACAACTATTTAAATCGATACCTTTCCTAGACGAGGACTAGAGTGGAAGACGAAAACCAACCTGCCTGCCTTTCTCCCTCACTCACTCCCTCACCCAGCCTACCGAAGATGCGTGTCTCCCCCGCCATCCTTCTAGGCCTCATGGCTGGCCCTGTGGCCGCCGGGTGTCCCTATTCCAAGGCCAGGCGTGCTGCTGCTGATGAGAACCCCGTCATTCCTCGGGGATGCCCGTACGCTGAGCGTTCTGTGGACGCAGGCTCTTCCCAGGCGTACACACGTCGTGAGGCTGTCGACGGCAAGAAGGGCATCTTCTACAGTGAGCAAGCAGTCTTTACATCCCATTCCCTTGCCGAAGACACCCATTGACTGATATATCTGTCTGGTAGTGAACCGTATCGGACCCATGGGATCCCAGCTATACATTGCTGATGCCGACGGCAGTAACAACAAGACGCTGATGGGAGATCAGTCGAATCCGTTTGACTACCATGCCTCGTGGTCGCCCGACGGCGAATGGATTGTCTTTACTAGCGAGCGCCGGGCGTTCGGTCAATCCGATATCTACCGCATCAAGCCTGACGGAACCGGGTTGGAGGCCCTGGTCCAGACGGACTGGATCGAAGATGCCGGCTCCCTCTCGCCGGATGGCACCAAGTTGGCCTACGTGTCCATGATGGGCAACTACACCACCAACATCTGGGTCAAGGACCTTGAGACGGGCGAGTCCCGTAACTTGACTGATACTGCCTCGACCCGCAGCAATAATGTCTGGCCAAGCGGCCATTTCCGCCCCTCCTGGTCCCCCGATGGCGAGTGGATTGCCTTCAGTTCGGATCGGGACACCGACTGGACAGGCCACAGCGAGGGCGTGGGCTGGGAGCATACCCAGAGCCTGGGTGTCTATATTATTCGCGCCGATGGCAGCGATTTCCGTCTGATCATCCGCGAGGAAGGCTATTCGCTTACCACCCCCCGGTGGTCTCCTGATGGCAGCCTGATCATCTACTCAAATCTGACAACAGAAGACACATATGATGCTCACGGTGAGACGGGCATGCAGGCCGGCGTGACCTCGCAGATCTACAGTGTGGACGTGTCGACGGGCAGCGACGTTGTCCAGCTGACGACGGCCGATTACCTCAAAGTCAACCAGCAGTACATCGGTAACAGCAGCAATATCGGTTACGTCCTCAAAGGCGACGTTCCCGACCAGGGCATCGGCTACACGAGCCCTGACGCGACGCACGCCGCCTTCAATGTCACCAACCTGCGCAACGCCTGGTGGTCACCCGACGGGTCCAAGGTCATCTATGAGGTGCCCAACTGGGACCAGTTCCCCGGCGAGACGGCGCTCTACAGCTTCGACGATGAATGGGACTACCGATACATGGACGTGTTCCCCATACTGAACGATAAAGCCGTTCGCATGGCTATCACACAGAAAGTGCTTGGTGATGCCAACAGCTCGCTCGTCACCTCTTCGCCCGAGTACACCGACCTGGTCGACACCCTCGACGCCGTCGATCTCGCCGACGATCTTGACTGGGAAGGCGCTGCTGCCTACCAGCCCTCGTGGAACCCAGACGGTACCGAACTGGTCGTAGGCTTCGGCGGCTGGTTCGAGACCCGCGCCGAAAGCCCCGGCGCCATCTTCCAGGTCCTTGCCAACGGTTCTTCCTACACCAACCTGACTGACGGCGTTAACAACGCTGGCTTCCCCTCCTGGTCCCCGGATGGCACCGCCATCGTCTACCGCCTCTGGAACACCACCTCGGGCGACCCCGTTGGCCTGCATATTTTGAACTTCACCACGGGCGAGACCACCCGCATCACAGACGGCTGGGACAACACCCCCGGCTGGTCGCCGGACGGGGAGCGCATCGTCTTCACCCGCAACAACAACTGGACCGAAGCCTACGGTGACCGCTGGTACGACGACCGCTTCGATATCTACACCATTCGCCCTGATGGTACCGAGCTCACCCGCTTAACCGACAGTTTGGCAAATGATGCTCAGTAAGTTCTTCTTTCTTATAGAGAAAAGAAAAAAGATTGCTTTCATCTATTCGATTTATGTCATTTGGATACTCAGCTAATGTCTCAGTGCCGTCTGGTCCCACGATGGCTACGTCCTATGGAACTCGGGAATGTACGGCTTCCAGGACGAATGCCAGATGTACGACAACACGTTCCAGCCGTACGGGATGATCTTGAAGATGAAGTATGATGGGTCGGAGAAGACGGTGCTGACGGCGTCCATCTGGGAGGATGCGATGCCCTTGTTTGTGCCTAATAAGTATCTGGAATAGGTAGCTGAGCAAAGGAGCAACAGTGATGCACTGGAATTTTAGTGTTCAAGAGGGGATGCATCTCTTAGACAGAGTATTCCTAGTAAGCTACCATACGATCCTACTTAACTATGCCATTTCTGCCATATGGTACACTGCAATTTGTGCTGGAGAGATGACAGGGTAGCATGGCTCTGGATGAGCTCGTGGAATGATGGTGGCTGTTGATGCTTTCCAGAAGATATACCCATTAGCATCACTATAATATATATATGCCTAGGATTATATTAAGGCTGACCATCAATGGATAGATGGTAATGATCAAATTTCATGATTAAATTTCACTTCTTGAGGGCCTGTTTTAAAGACACACGATCAATATGAAATTCCAACACCTGGTTATCGCGAGAGGAGATCACGATATGGCCATCTCGTGCATCGTAAGGTGTCCGATATAGGTCTGATGGCAGTCGTAACACCGGAGACTCTCCAAAATAGATCCACCGATCTCCAACCCACAAATCGCCCAATGATGATGTTGAAGTTGTCTTTTGGTTGGCAGGCAGAATGTCATCAAGGCTGATGAGGCCCTGATCTGTCAAGAGAGATCTCCCATCAGAAGAGAATTTTAACACTTTCACGTAATGCTGCAGAGTGATTGTTTGCGGAAAATCGGATCTGGGACCCCCAAAACTAAACAGTCTTGGAGCTCCAAGCAGTTCTGGAACATCCCAGAGTATAATTTTCTTCTCAAAACTTGCTGCAAGATACTTGCCATCTGCCGAAAAGGAAATTGCCTCTGCCCATTCACCATTGAAATCCGGCGATTCCAGCTTTCTTATAAGATTGCCCTCGGTGGTCCATAATTTGAGACCCTCCTTACCTGAGCTCGATGCGAAATAATATCCATTAGGAGAGAAAGACAGTGAACTAACAAAACTCCACTCATGCCCTTCAAGAGTTATAGAGGAATCTTCAGTCGTATTGTATAGGTAGACTTTTCCCCTTTCCGACCATGCAACAAACCTTCTGTCCAATGACACTGTCGTTATCATGAAGTCTTGAAGGTCCCCCCAGCTGGACAAGACCTTTGCAGAGTCTCTCAGGACGAGACTGTTGTTTTCTTGGCACAGGGCCACAGCCGAGTTGCCGTTGGTGGAAACGAAGAGGACTTGGGGGGCATTGCGAGTCTGTTCAACGTCGCCGGCGACGGCCCATAACTTGATCGTTTTGTCGTATGAGCCAGATGCGACATATTCTCCGTCCGGAGAAAACGAAAGTACCGCAGTCCGGTTCGTGTGACCATGTAAGATCTTCTGAAGGGTGCCTGAGATTAAATCCCATAAATGCAAGTCTCCATTATCACATCCAAGAACCGCATGCCTTCCAGATGGAGAAAGCGCAAAGCTCGTAGCCAGTGACAAGTAACCAGATAATAGGTATCCTCTCACAGAGTGATGAAGATCCCCTGTTTCGATGTTCCATACTTTGATGGCACCATTAATATCCCAAGATCCTATGTATTTGCTGTCTGGTGAGAAGATTAAATGAGATAGTTGGTCGAGTCCTGCAAGTATGCTCAGAACATCCCCATCCATGGTGCATATTCTTATATCTCCAGAAGAAAAGCCAAGTGCCATGTACTTTCCATTTGGTGAAAGGGCCGCTTTAGAAGTATCATATCTGGAGGCAACCCGATGTACAATTTTCCCTGTAGAAACTTCCAGGACGGAGATCTCCCCACTGTTTTTGATAGTGAGGAGATGCTTGCCATCTGATGAGAACGCCGCGTCATCTGCCTGAGTTTCAAATTTCATTTGCAGCTTGCCTGAAGCGATACTCCATATATGGGCAAGGCTGAGAGGGGAGTATGAGGAAATAAGTTTATCATCTGGCGAAAATAACACTCCGTCATTCCAACTTGATGGGTCCTTTTGAATGGTTCTCTGGAGGCCACCCGTCCTCACATCCCATAATTTGATGGTTCGATCACCAGATAACGACGCAATGGATTGACCATCATGTGAGAATGCCACTGCTGTTACAAAATCTGCGTGACCTTCGAGTGTTCGAATCAAGGATGACCAGGATTCACCAAGAAAGGGCGGATCCTTGAGCCACTTGGGAACCTTGGATATATTCATCTGTCGAACAAGGCTTTCTTTAGGACTGAAGATGAGTGCGGAGCTGTAAGTTTGCAATGGCCAGTGTGATATTATATGGGAATGACGCTGCAAGAAACGAGTTGCATCTTGAAGGAAGGCAAGTAACGGAGACTTGGCCTAATTCCTTATGTCACTTCATGCTTGATAATTTTATGATTTGATTGATTATATGGACATACCTTTGCAATAGTCATGACTCTGTGCATCTCATCTAGAGCAAGTGATGTACTGTCTAACCAACTCAAACACTCCAGCCATTCCAAAATCCTGGACTGGACAAATTTGCTGACGGCCCCATTTTCTCCAAGAGATCTTTGAATGTCAATGGTATTTCGTGCTTTTTCGACATGCTGTGCCCAAAAATGGGCTGCATAGTTCACCTTAGCTAACTGTAGGTGGCGGAGGCTTTCATCAAGGTCATCCAAGGTTGAGGCAGGTAGTTTTATGTCCAGAAGGTTAACCTTTAGTTCTCTCGATAGATAGGAAACGCAATTGAGAGCAATTTTTTCATGTCCATAGCTTTTATAAGGCTTGAGGATGGCTGATGCCTTCCCTCCACCGAGATAATCGCGCGCAGATTGGTGTGAAAATTCCAGATAATCATTTCGGAGATTGATAAAGGATTCGCATTCAGACAACAGTCTCTCGATGTCTATATCTTGCTGGGCCAAACCGGTGACGCTTTCTAACTCTTGGATGTGGAGAGGTCGATAGGCCAGCGACAGCACTTTAAGTATTCGTAGGGACTTGGAGCCTCGCCGACTGATTTGGATGAGGGCTTCATGATAGAAAGACTGCAGGCCCGGGAGAAGTGTTTGAACCTCCTCCAACACTGCTTTCGGGCGTACATCTTCAAGTTTCTTACAAGCCAGACTGACCCAGAGATAGGTGCCATCTGCTTTTTGATTCAGCTGTGCCTCGATGTTGTCTCGAACCTCTGGTTCCAATTCCCAAAGACGATCGAGTTCTCTCATCTTGAAAGAAATGTAGCTTTTAATAGCTCCTTTGACGTGGTCCAAATTGACCTCGAGGTTAAGTTGCCTTTGATCATCCGCTGTCAGTAGTATCCTTTCATCGTTGAATGGCCGGCTGGTCAGTAGCCACTTGATGCGAGAAGGGTGATGGAGGCCTGTTCGAACGAGAGTGGTCAGGAATTTGGAAATACCATCTTCCTGGCACTCGTCTAGAGCATCAATGATGATATACACCTTTTGATTTCCGCATTTGTCTAATATCTCCTGCAAGATATCCCAGAGATTTCTCCATGAGGTCAAATCTTTTTCGAATCGGCTATTTTGTGTATCCCAGTGGCGTCGGAGACATTCTTTCAGTCCCTTATTTTGATTGAACAATCGGAGGATAAGAGCCTTCAATATAGAGCCAAGGGTATTGAGTTCATTGTCGCCATTTTGGCAGAAAAAATAGGTGACCAAAGGAGGATTCTCTCTTTGATCTAAGAGACGCTCAATGATCCCGATCGACATCATTGTTTTACCCTTTCCAGGGCCGCCTTTGATCCATAGAAGCCCACTATCATCTTTGTCTCGCCATCTGCGGAAATCTTGCGATTGAAAAACCCATTTGATTGATTCCAGGTGCAACTTGTCCTTAGTTTCCTTCAGTCGATTCTTAACAATCAGCGAGTCGGGGGGGCATTGCAGGGCGCGAAGACATAGTCGATCAATTTCATGGATAGTGTAGGCTGGATTTCATCATCGTCAGCGCCATAAACACCGAGAAAGTCTTTTGGAAGGACTTACTTGTATTCATGCTCATATTATTGACCTGCGTAGCCCCAGCCTCGGCTGTATTCCCATGAATGTTGATGTGGTTCGCCATGAGGTCAGCCTTACCGTTGTCTATCGGACGATATTGCAATCACAAGGGGTTTGTAGTTGCTCTGATCACCACTGCTTGATAGAATATCTGAGGGGCCTGTTGAGCACACAAATTTGATCAATGACTCACTGGAGGGTATGATTTTGGTGGAAGCTTCTAGTGGAAAAAATCACCCAGATATCTTTATGGGCTTCAACTGGTGGCAGACGAGGCTGAAAATCCACGTCGTGTTTTCTTTAGCGCTGAGGCTGACCAGCTGAAGCAATCATCCAGTCAGGACATGGCACGTAGACAGCAGCTGACCTTTCCTGCAGATGAGAAGCGGGTAGTTGATAAAGATATGGACCTCTCCCCGTCCTCCTTGATAGAGTCGAGCCCCTGACTTGATAAGTCTGCAAGAAATGGCTGAAGCGCTTGGAACGGCGTCTGCCGTATTGGGCCTTGCAATCCTCGTCTATGACTCTAGCCATACACTACACGATGCTATTTCTAGTTTCAAAAGCCAGCGAAAAACCATCAAAGACCTGAGATCGGATCTGGTCTCTCTGGATGCTCTCCTGGTGACTATCAAAAACCACGCCGAAAGATCAGAAGACCCGAAAAGGCTCGAGCCTCTTCGTCAACCGTTGGATTGCTGCTTGCATGCATGTCAGGAAATGCATGAAAAGCTCAAGACGTCTACCCGCTATTCGACAAACGGCCATAATAGTCTCCGAGATTGGTTGCAGATGCAGTATCAGGGAAAGAACTTTGAGCAGATGAAACAGCGGATCGCCAGCTATAAAGCTACCCTCAGTATAAGCTTCAGCTGCATCAACTTGTGAGTATATCATAAGGAAGCTTGTTGCCCCGTTACTGAAACATTCGTCCTTGAATAGAGAAAATATCTCTCGCACGCAAAGCGACATGACTGACCTCAACGACTCGATCACCGGCACGAAAGAAGACATACAGGACCAGCTGGACGATATACAGAGAAAGATTAGTACTTCCGACGAATCGATCAGGGCAGTCCTACAACAAGATCGCGAGCACCTCCAACAAAGTCTAGACAGCCTTGCCCAAGCACAGAGGATCGCAAATGCTGCACCACCCAATATCGTCATTGAGAGTAACAGAGTCGACACGGGGGGTTGCGCAATCTTTGGAACAGACACACCCCAGCCACAATTTGTATTGAACGTATCCAAGAACGAGGCGGGTGCCGGAGCCACGATGAGTGCTGGTGTTCATAGCCCAGAGACTCTCAGGGGTTTATTGGAAAACTCGCAAGCTAAAGTGACCCTTCAAGCGCTTCAGAATCAGTCCCATCATGCCAACTCTGAACAGCTTCAACCTATCCTGCGATATATGGCTGCACAGAATAAGAATAATCAATTGGAGTCTGCACCAAGACCGGCGGGTATCGACCAACCTATGCTTGGTTCTATTGAAGCAATGCAGGTAGAAGAAGAAGAACAGGTGAAGTCCTACATTAAGTGAACTGGATACTATAGAATAGTCAGTACGAGGAATTTTCCTCGTATGCTCTATAGTAGTCTAGTTTTGGCTATCATATATAGTTTATTTCGAAATGCTTGCTATTTTATGATAATTTTATTATTCTAGCACTATTAATTGTTCTGCTCTATAGACCAAGTACTAGAAATAATTAGGAAGTTGCCAGAAAGTTACCTTACTAGAACTCCTATATATAATACAGTCAGAATATGATTAGACCATGGGTCTAGTCATGGTGGTCTTTTTGGCCCAGTTGGTTAGTGCTTGCCTGACTGTCACTTTGCCACAGAAGTATGCTGGCTATTTCGATAGACATATCCTATCCGCTTAGTTGTTCTGCCTTGCGACAAAATGCACTGCAATTCTAGCGTTGAAGAGGAGAGACATCCCTACAGTGTACTCTGTGGACTAATCATAAGAGGGGAGACATAGCACTGTAATTTTAGGGCCTAAGGGGAGATATATTCCTGCAGCAGTTTATGCCAAAGATAGATTAGTGAGAAACTTAAGAATAGGTTCTATGAACTCCGTAGTCGTCATGATGTGCACTGCAATTTTAGTGCTGATGAGAAGATGACAAGGTGGCGTGGCCCTGGTTGAGCTCAACGGCATGATGATTGATGGATGTTGATGCCTTCGGAGACGCGGAGGAGTTTGAGTCTTAACTATAGTCCTAGTGTACTGCAATTTTAGTGCTAAAGAGAAGATAGGTTTAATATTAGTGGGCGTTGTTAGTAGTCCCAACGCATCATGTCGCCTTTGTACTTCGCCTCGCATCATTCTATATAGCTTCAGCCATGATCATTTTTCTCTGGATTCGGGCTTTTTGCCTAATATGTATTCCTACAGCAGTTCTTATTGAGCCCTAGTTCTAACTTTACTATATACTAATAAAGATTTTATCATTGCTTTAGTCATCCTGATTGAGGCCATAACTTAAGCATATGGATCTAGAGTCAACATAAACCTTAACCTTTAAAAAACTTGCGGCCCATGGAATGCAGTGGAGTAGATATGGTTGTCAAATTAAGATTGATGTACTCCGTAGGTTGTTCTAGTAACTTCTGAGATCTGCATTCTAGTCTATGCAGACGACCTACCTAAGTCTTCGCTCATGGATTTTCTCATGCCGGCTGCGGTCATGCTCTCGCGTAAAAGCTCTCCCGCATTCTCGACATGCGAACGGTCGCTCTCCAGTATGATTGAGAAGATGACTGTTCAAGTTTCCACGGCGAGTGAATCTCTTATCACACAGATTGCATGCCCACTTGGCTTGACCCTTTATTGGCTTGACCTCATTGAATTTTGATTCTAGGTCTGTGATCTCGGGGTGCCATTGTTTTGTATGTTTTTCGAGGTCTTTGGCATTGACAAATCCGAATTGTGCCCCAGTACAGTCCAAGTTGGAGCAGATATATGGACGATCATGGCGCTTGACGTGCTGGTCTCGGGTCTTCCCGTCCGTGAACCCTTCGTAGAAGAATGGACACCTCAGCTTGGGGCATTTATAGACCTTCTCCCCGTAATAGGACTGGAAAGCTTTCTTCTTCTCCGAAGTGAGGCTGGTGGAGGACCCTAAGCTCTCGATCCTGCCTCTCACACGAACCAAAGCTCGATGTAACCCCTCGACGCTTACATCATTTCTTGTCTCGGGCCCTTTTGCTCTGTGTCGCCTAATATTATCAAACAAGCTCAGAAGGTTATCATGAGCTGGGCTTCCTTCGAATGGTTTGCACGCCTCGTCCACTTCATCAGCCTCTGTGACCTCATAGATGTCAACAAAACTGGAGAGTATGTCGTTGAAATGATCCAAGGACACATCTGTGTCTGTGATGCTTGACACTAGACTGGTTCCGTAATTGAGCATTGCTAGTAAATGGTTGGCCCATTCAGCTATCGCATAATCTTGAAGCACATAGTAGCCGTCTAGAGCATAACGATCCAGTTCATTTTGCTCCTCTGTCGTGAAGCAGTCAAAGGTCAGGTACCCCAGACAGGAAAATGTGAGATGGTATTGCACCAAGGGCTCATAGATATAATTGGACCCGGTGATGTGCCTAGATGGTTGTGGCTTCAGCAGGTCAATATCTTTAGCTGGCAGATATCATGAACATACATCTTCGCAGTACTATGCACCAGCTCCACCCGCTCTCCAGGCAATACTTGAACCAAAGATCCGCAGATATCGCGAATATGGACCCGAAGCTTTAGACTGTCAAAGTCTATCTGCTCATTGTCCATGTAAATAGATAATACGGCCTGGATTTCAGTCCATTTCATCGGTCTGCATGCGCAGACCATCCAGCCCAAAAGCTTTCTTGCCATCTTCAACTCATCATCGCTGCTATCTCTCTCCATTCGACTCATGATACGCTCATATCTAATTCAAATCAGTATTGTTCCCTGCCTAAAAAGAATGCACGGCTTACGCTTCTCCGAGTCCGTTTGGAAAATTTGTCAATTCCTCGCCAACCACGTTTCTTTTTTGAGTCTGACGCTCTAGGTTTCCCATGACGAGCTTTGCAAAGAGAAACATGCCTGCTTTTGATTAGTATTCTGGTCACGTCAAACAGCGTTACTGACACAAAATCCATACCACGCGCTCTAATACAAGTCATATCCTCAATCTCTTTTCTCTGACTGTCATCAAGGCCATGCTTGACCTGAATTATACTGCCCCGCTTCTTCACGTATGCCCTGATGTCGCATTCGTTATCCTGTGCCTTGAGGCGGATAATGCTTGTAGTCTTCAAAAAGTTAAAAATAGACGGCGTATCTTGACTGACTACCAAAATTCGAAGCTTCCCAGGGTCATCACCATCATAATCTTCAACACATTTCTTGAGAAAAGGAAGAATCTGGTTCTGGTGCACAGGCTCGCATTCGTCCAAACCATCGATAATAATACACTGTCTAGGGATCCGTTGAAATGCTATCTTAAGTAAGCCCTTGGCGAGCTCGAGGGAGCTTAGTGTCACATCGCCACTCTTTTGTTGTCTCTCACGGAAATAGGGTACCAGTTCTCGAAACTGCGATATTAGTTGGCTCAAAATTCCCTTGTAGATCGAGAGAGTCGTGTTTGTCTGAGAGTCAGAGCCCTTGCAATAGAAATAGCTAGTAACAGATTGATCTCGCAAACAGTCCTGAATAATTGTGGATGCTAGAATTGTTTTACCTGTATAGTCCAATTACAATAAGTATGTAGAAAGGCAGGAATCGTTGTCATTTCAGTACTGACCAGCGCCGGGTATGCCGTTCATCCACACAATGGATGACACCGGTGGATCAATGTCCCTCCATTCGCGAATGATATGATGCTGTAGAATCCAGTCACCAGAGCCGGCGCATTCCTTCCTGACTTCACAGAATGCTTCGTGATCCAGAATCATTTGTGGTGCTGAGATCCACTGAACAGCCGAGATGTACTCTTGCTCCCTCTGACTGTTATAACCCCTTCGAAACTCGTCAAATATGCGGTCTCTATCCAGTTCATACTTTTGGACATGGGATTGCAGCATTTGTCTGTCAGAGCGATAGTGGCGGTAATGAATCAACTGGGCTTGCTCCGAAAGAAAGTCCCTATGGCGTCGTAAATCTTCCAGAATGTGCCGAAAAGTGGCGTTGAAGGTCTTCCATGTTGCTTTAAAAACATGACGCCACCCCGACCCATCAAAGCTCCGCAGAGCCTTACGATGAAATTCCAGAATATCGGTGTAAATGTGACCGAGGATATTGCGCAGGCCCTCATCCTCTTCGAACAGATCCTTGTATTGCAGCAGCTGGGGGATCAGCTCGCCAATCTGCCGGTAAGCGTCGAGAAGGGTGTCCAGCGACTCTGCCCAGGTACTTGCAGCCTGTGTCATTCATAAGAGTTAAAATAGGAATTCACTGTGCAAAGGAAACAGAAAAGAGAGGCAGGTGGTTGAAAAACCAAAGTGGAAGGTTGGACTGGAAGCGAAGAGCACGTGCTTACCAGCAACAGAAACTTGACCGGTCCCCAAACAAACGCGATGAAGGATGACGCATTGAGGAATACGTCTACCACTTTCCCAAGCTGATCAACGGCCTCGAGAAAGCCCATTATACGAGTCATATTCTGCATTGTCTTTGTTCGCTCCTGCTGCTGCTGAATCTGTTGCACCGTTCGCCGTACATCGTCCAAGGTTGTGAACTTGAATTTTTTCTCTTCATCGGCCTTCAGACGTGCCTTGAATTTCTGGAGGGCTTCCTGGAAGATATCTCGTGAGTGAGTCATTTGTCGAAGATCAGTGTCAGGTTCGGTGGTATCGGTATCCTTTTGGAGCTGGCTGGCAGTGGATTCTGGTCGTTTAGAATGATAAATATTTCCTCCCTGAACGATTTATGGGTTGGATTTTGATTTGACACAGCGCTGGTGGTACGGTAAGAATGAGCTGGTGCTAACAATTCCAGATAACAGCAAGATTCTCCGGAACGCAGACCTAGTCGATGGGACGCAAGAATACTGTACTATGCACCGAGAAACAAAGCTTTGAGTGCCTAGGCAGTGTTTCGCTTCTCACCGGTTACAAAATCAGCCTTGCATCAGCTTGTGGTCAACTGGAGGCGCCAGTACACGAGGCTGAATCACAGCCTCAAGATTTGTACATCCTTGCATATTCCGTCCAATGAGGCAGACAGCGGCAGCCATCATGATGACCGTAGTCAGTTCAGCCTTGCGATTGAAAGTGATAAATTACCATGCGCAAGAAGTGTCTCGCGGTAAATTGGGTACTTGACTTGACAGTTATTCTCTACTCTTGGTCATATCACTGTTACTAGGAGAATAAGCATCATGGCATCTTTGCAGGCTCTGTTGAACCCAGAAGGAAATATTCCTAATCCACGGCAATACAAGAGACTTTGTCAAAATCAATTTGGAAACGAGACTTGGGATGAGATGGTACATACGCAATCAGAGAGTAGCGAGTTTTCATGGGAAGATCTCATAAGTTTTGAATCGAATGGCTGCAACCTCTTGGACGATTTGTGGAATCTTTCGCCAAACCCGTTAGAATTCAACAATCTCGAGCAGCATGCTCCGGAAGTCCAGTCAGAAATAGGCGGCTTTGTTACAGAGGATATATTGCAACCAAATACCATTTCTGATGCCTCGTTCATCAGTAATAGCGACATGGATCTAATCTGCTATGGAATGGTACGCTGCTCTTCTAAATTCGTCATGACGGTGCATCTAATGACCTCTCCATTCAACTGTTAGGTTCACATGACCCCAGTACAACTCATAGGAGACATGTCGCGAGTGAACTCAAAGCTGGATACAGAAAATCGTTCCCGACGCTCCGCCCATTACGTCTTCAACATTATAGCATCGACGCAAGATGTACAGTTGCAGTTCCCCGATGGGACGATGGTTGGGAAGCTTAATTTTCGTCTATCTGATGTTGTGAGGAAATACGTTGAGGAGAGAACAATCGAACTGGACGCCTTAGCACACATTGGGGTCCTCCGAGATACAATATCAAGAGCCACAAAGATTCGCGACGCGATCTTTCGGGTTGATATCAACGTGTATGGAAGAAGAGAAAACCAACAAATGGTTTCAGCCCATCTGTCCAAAAACAGAGTGTACTTGCAACATCCCGATCAACGAAGGCCTGGCTCCGAATATGAAAATCCTCACTTTGTGATGTTTTCCGATTTGGAAGAAATAACCCCACATCCTGTCTTGCTGCCCATCGAACACCAAAACTCTGGCTCTAAGGCTTCTGGAAACCTCGATGCAGAGATCTTAGACCTGTATAACCATCTAACGCGGCATGAAGATCTCAGACGGCTGGAGGGCAATGACCGAATCACAACCCAATTACTTCCGTAAGTTCAAATTGTGTCTCTATCTGTCTCTTCCAAGGATATGAGCTCACATGGCACACCCAGGCATCAGGAAAAAGCCCTGGACTTTATGGTTCAGCGCGAATCGGGGCCAATCTCAGAAAAGTACAGTCTGTGGAAACCTGTCGAGTCTGAAGGAGAAACCCGGTAAGAATCCTGGCTTGACTAATAGTCTTTTTCCTTATCTTCTTCTAATTGACGGCAGATACTTGCATACTATAACCAAACACTTCAGATTGACGAAACCATCAGAGACCGGAGGAGGAATACTGGCTGATGAAATGGGATTGGGGAAATCTCTATCAATTCTGGCACTAATAGTCAGAACCCTTGACTCCGGAAGAGAATGGGCAGCTGAGAGAGCTCGGGCCTCTGAACAGATTGAGGAAGCCACACATGGTACCTTGATAGTGGTGTCGTCAGCGTGTGAGTCTCAAGTTACTCCCAGACATGTGGCCATTTGTTCCTGAGGCTGACTATTTCTAAAGTACTGATCAATAACTGGATCAATGAAATACGGATGTAAGTATGGCCCTTATGTTTTATGTTTTAATCTAATGGCATTCACATAGGCATCTTGAACCAGGCTTCAAGGAGTTTATATACCACGGAAAGAAACGATCTGCCCGTCGACATAAGGTGAAACATGCCGACATTGTCATTACAACTTACCATACTCTAATAGCCGAGTTCAAAACGAAGACATACAGTCCCCTCCATCGAATACATTGGTATCGCGTTGTCCTCGATGAAGGTAAGTTTATATGTCGGTGGGCTGTCTTTTTTGTCTCATATTATGATAAAATTTGTATTGATAGTGAAAAGCACACATAATTCGACGACAAGCAACCAAATTCTGGCGAGCATGTTACGAACTTGATGCAAATTCTCGGTGGTGTCTTACCGGAACACCCATTCAAAATCGCCTTGAAGACATTGGGAATTTGTTTTCGTTTCTTCGAGTCAGTCCCTTGGACAGACTCTCGATGTTTCGAAAATACATTGCTATTCCTTTTGATGAAAGCCAAGAGCGACGCATCCTGGCACGCCAGAATTTAGCTCTACTGATGGACTCGGTGTGTATCCGAAGGACCAAAGAAATTCTCAATCTCCCAGAACAGCAAGACCAGACAAAGTTTTTAGAGCTCTCATCCGAGGAACGAGTACAGTACGAAAAGATGTTGAAGATGATGAACACGGCCCTGCGAGAAAGCACCATTGAGAGCGGACAACAGCACAAATTCCGAAAGTTCCAAGCACAGCTCCAGTTACGGATCTTTTGCAATCATGGTACGTTCCAGGATCCAATCTCATGGACCAAGAGAAACTTTCACAGCGGCGAAGACATTGCTGGTCTGCTAGGAATGGGGGGTGAGAGATGCTGGCTATGCGACAAGCCTATTCCTGCACATGAATTCAGAGAATTCTATGAGTTGTATAACGATGTATACTCGCGCCCACTGTGTCCCGATTGTTTGGATGAAAATGGACAAGAAGAAGAGAATATGAATGTTCAAGCTTCCAAGTTGGCTGAAAGTCTTGTCGGCCATAATCAATATTTTCGTTCAAATGGATATTCGATCAAGATGGAGACCCTTGTCACTGATGTGCAGGAAGATCTATGGAATTCTAAAAGGTATATGTTGCACGTCAGAAATCAGTTCGTCATCCCGATTGGAAATTGACTGTCCACTTGATAGTATTATATTTTCGTTTTGGACTCGCACTCTGGATCTTATTCAGCGATGCCTCGCGGAGAAAGATATTCCGTGCGAACGCATCGACGGCGCCTGTCCTCTGACGCGCCGTCAGGTCATTCTTGATGACTTTGCTAAAAAACCGGACCTGCCAGTCCTCATCATGACTACCGGAACAGGCGCATACGGGTGAGTTGCCTAGGCATCCAGGCGGTCATTAAGTACGTAATTACTGATATCTCGCTTCAGCTTGAACCTGACAGCCGCTAACCGAGTGTTCATCGTGGAACCGCAATGGAACCCAAGTATCGAAAATCAAGCTATTGCCCGTGCTCTGCGACTAGGACAGGAGAAAGAGGTTCGAGTGATTCGATATGTGATCAAACAGACAATTGAGCAGGTAAGAGCAGGTTAAAAAAACATATCAATCGACCACGGTCATGGCTGATAGGAAACAGGAAATGCGGGCACAGCAAGAGAGAAAGCTCAAGATTGCCGCAGCAACTCAGAGGCCGGCTTGATTGATCTGCCGCTTTCGACACGCATGACGATCTATGGAATGTTCCGATTCAGCGTCATCTCAGACATGCTAAGCCTCTCCATAGATGAATATAGAGGACGAGTTTCTAAGGGCAAAGGATTAGTTTTCCTTCCATACAGATCTAATGATAATATGTATTCTTTCGTGAGATTATAGGACCTTGCCTTCGAGGGCTAGAAATATAGTGTCCTCCGGTGGATACCTACCTAGGATATTACTCTATATGCATGATGGACACGAGAGGCCGAGGCTTCTCTAGGCTAAGAATGCAGTACACTTTCAAACGATCGCTTGCATCTCATTGGGTATTTAGCGAGTGTCGCCTTGCTCGTGTCATAGCTGGCATCAACCTTGTCTAACGATGCGGTAGTATGATGCCTTATATTTTCCCCAGGTTCAGGCCATGACCGAGTCCTATTATGTGTCCAGCAGTATAGAAAAATGTATTTTAGGAGAACTAATACATAGGTAGAAGGCATATCCTCAACTACCTTATATATCTAGTATAGGTATACTTCTCATCTACTTAAGCTAGAATTCTGAGGTAGTGAACCATGTGGTAATACCAATCGGCAGAGAGGAAATCAACAATTGCTGGTTCCAGCAGCACCAGATAGATACATTCGTTGCTCAGCCCTTCGCTGCGGTTATCCTTCATAATATTGAGAGATTAAAGCAAGTACTTGGCTGTTTGGAAATTAGGCCAATATACTGCTTAATTATAATTGAATGGCAGCCTCTTAAGATCCTCAATGGCCGTGTACTAGTTATTTAGAGCGAGAGCCGTAGAAAAGGATATGTAGCATGTCATGTAGATGTTACACTTCTTGATTAATTCAGCTTCAAAAGACATCTCTGAAGTATTGCATATCTCTCATAGTTTAAGGCCCTGAATACAGCCTCTATCTAAGCTTCTAGTTGACTAAAATTGCAGTTCTTAGATATTACATCCCATCTTCTAGGTAGTATTCACATAAGGAAGCCCTCACCCTGGCCTCTATTATGCTAAAATTGCAGTGCATGCGGATCTCACAATTAACCCCACTGTGGATCTTGATCAAACCTCTACTATACTAAAATTGCAGTGTAGGGGAATCAATCACCCGGGTTTACCCTCTAGTTACTAGCTATACTGAACTGTAGGGCACCGGCTGCGGCCTCTACTATACTATAATTATAGTGCTTAATTACTACGGAGTACTCTATACTACAGAGGACATAGTGAGGCTTTAACCTAAGCCTATTATACTAAACTTGGACTTTTGGTGGAGTTTATTTTTTATAGGTGTAGGTTGTGTCGCCTATTTACACTGCCAAGTAATATTGGCACTATGCAGTTTCTTGTACCACCTTGAACCTTCCAACTCTTTGTGGGAGTAAATGTAGTAAATCTGATGCTGAGGAGCAGCTGTACAGTCGGATCAAGCAAGTTAAGATTTCTCTTGGTTTACTCTTCTCCATAGATGGTATTCTGTACTAGTTTATAGTAATGTGTCCTTTCCACTCTCTGCCATTCTCATCAAACTATCTGAAGAAAAGGCTGCAATTTGAAATGGCTGAATTTTCACTCGATCATAGCAGCTAGTGTGGTATTTCCACAGAAAAACTCTAGACCTTATCAGTTCCGAAGTATTGACAACAAATAGAGTGATCATCCATTGACCCTTTTGGGCCAATCCGCGCCGGTGTCGGCCTATGGCGTGCCCGGCGGAAAGTATCGCCAGTCCCGGGGGCCGCCAGCCGCGGGGCACAAAATTTCCCTCGAGCTCGCAGCTGTTCCTTTCACCTTCTCTTCTGTCCATCCTCTCTCCCCTTTTGCCTGTCTGTCTCTCCTCATCGTTCATCGATTGATTAGAGGCTACAGACTTCCTATACCACTTCTCCATTCATATACACATCCCTCGAGCCACAATGGTCCAGTCCTCTGTCCTCGGGTTCCCCCGCATGGGAGTCCTGAGAGACCTCAAGAAGGCCACCGAAGCTTACTGGAGTGACAAGATCACCCAGGACGCTCTCCTTGCTGAGGGTAAGCGTCTGCGTCTTGCTCACTGGAAGATCCAGAAGGACGCCGGTGTCGACATCATCCCCTCCAACGACTTTGCCTACTACGACCATGTCCTCGACCACATCCAGCTCTTCAACGTAAGAAATAACCCCTCCTTCTTTTGCCCCTCCTTCCTCCCGCTTCCCCCCCTGACCGCTAGTCTGGGTGCGTGTCGGTTGCTGACCTATCATAGGCCGTTCCCGAGCGTTACACCTCCCAGAAGCTTAACACCCTCGATGAGTACTTCGCCATGGGTCGTGGCCACCAGAAGGGCAGTGTTGACGTCCCCGCCCTGGAGATGGTTAAGTGGTTCGACAGCAACTACCACTACGTGAAGCCCACCCTGCAGGACAACCAGACCTTCTCTCTGGCCCAGGACCCCAAGCCCGTCCGTCACTTCCTCGAGGCCAAGGAGGCCGGCATCCACACCCGCCCCGTCCTCCTCGGTCCCGTCTCCTTCCTGGCTCTCGGTAAGGCCGACCGTGGCTCTTCTGCCGACCCCATCACCCACCTCTCCAAGCTCGTCCCCGTCTACGTCGAGCTGCTCAAGGCCCTCAAGGCCGCTGGTGCCGATCAGTAAGTATCAACCTCAACTCACCTTGTCGAAAAATGGTAGCCAGAAGCTAACCTGCGGTGAATCACAGGGTCCAGATTGATGAGCCTGTCCTCGTCTTCGACCTGAAGCCCGAGATCAAGGCCGCTTTCAAGCCTGCCTACGAGGCCCTTGGCTCTCTCGGAGCCGCTGGTCCTCAGATCACCATTGCCACCTACTTCGGTGACATTGTCCACAACACTGACGTCCTGTCGGCCTTTGCCAACGTCCACGCCCTGCACGTTGACCTGGTCCGCAACCCCGAGCAGCTCGAGACCATCGTCAAGCAGCTCGGCCCCCAGCAGGTCCTCTCCCTGGGTGTCGTCGATGGCCGTAACATCTGGAAGAACAACTTCCAGAAGACCCTGGCCCTCGTTGAGAAGGCTGTCCAGGCTCTGGGCAAGGAGCGTATCATCATCGCTACCTCCAGCTCCCTCCTCCACACCCCTCACACTCTCGCCAGCGAGAAGAAGCTGCCCGAGGAGGTCTACCAATGGTTCTCCTTCGCCGTCGAGAAGGCCCACGAGGTTGTCGTCCTCGCCAAGGCCGTCACCCAGGGCCCTGCCGCCGTGCAGGCTGAGCTGGACGCCAACGCCGCCGCCATGAAGTCGCGTGCCGAGTCCAAGCGCACCAACAACCCTGACGTCAAGGAGCGCCAGCGCCAGGTCACCCCCGAGATGCACAACCGCAAGTCTGCTTTCGACGTCCGCTACGCCCAGCAGAAGACCCACCTCAGCCTCCCTCTCTTCCCCACCACCACCATCGGCTCCTTCCCCCAGGTATGTGGACCGCCCCATCATCTCTCACCCTGGTCTCTCTGCAGATTCACTAACCCTTTCATAGACCTCGGAGATCCGTATCCAGCGTAACAAGTTCACCAAGGGTGAGATCACCGAGGCCGAGTATGATGCCTTCATCCGCAAGGAGATCGACCTCTGCATCCAGATCCAGGACGAGCTTGGCCTCGACGTCTACGTTCACGGTGAGCCGGAGCGTAACGACATGGTCCAGTACTTCGGAGAGAGGTGAGTCTTTCTTCACTTTCATGTCTTTTGTCCGATGGCTACTAATCTTTCAATTAGACTCGACGGTTATGTTTTCACCACCGTATGTTGAAATCATTGCTGTTACGCGAATTGAATTTATTCTAACCCAATCTAGTACGCCTGGGTCCAGTCTTACGGATCTCGCTGCGTCCGCCCCCCCATCATTGTCGGTGACATCTCTCGTCCCGCTCCCATGACCGTCAAGGAGAGCAAGTACGCCGCCTCGGTCTCCAAGAAGCCCATGAAGGGCATGCTTACTGGTCCCATCACCTGCCTCCGGTGGTCTTTCCCCCGTGATGATGTTCACCAGTCCGTCCAGGCTCAGCAGCTGGCTCTTGCTCTCCGCGACGAGGTTGTGGACCTTGAGAAGAACGGTATCTTCGTCATGGTAAGTTTTTGATTATTTTCCATTTTTAAGGTCACATCGCTAACAGGCTGTGTAGTGAGTCAATTATGAAACTAGAATGTTGCTTGCATTTTTTTCTATTCGAATGTCAAACTAACTAAATATTTAGCCAAGTTGATGAGCCTGCTCTTCGTGAGGGTCTGCCCCTCCGCTCCGGTAAGGAGCGTGAGGCTTACCTGACCTGGGCCGTCGACAGCTTCAAGCTGTCCACCGCCGGTGTCGAGGACTCCACCCAGATCCACTCCCACTTCTGCTACTCTGAGTTCCAGGACTTCTTCCACGCCATCGCCGCTCTGGATGCCGATGTCCTGTCCATCGAGAACTCCAAGTCCGATGCCAAGCTCCTCAAGGTCTTCATTGATGAGGCCTACCCCCGCCACATCGGCCCTGGTGTCTACGACATCCACAGCCCTCGTGTCCCCGCCCCCGAGGAGTTCAAGCAGCGCATGCAGGAGATGCTCGAGTACCTGCGCCCCGAGCAGCTCTGGATCAACCCTGACTGCGGTCTTAAGACCCGTACCTGGCCTCAGGTCAAGCCTGCCCTGGCCAACATGGTCGAGGCTGCCAAGTACTTCCGTGAGCAGTACAAGGCCTAAGCGAGTTCAACAACCTTCGCTTCTGTATCCTGTTTCCCCACTTTTCTCTTTAATTTTCTTCCATCTGTCTTCTTTTTTTATGAATCTTCAACAGCATGCATTGGGTTTACGGACGGTATGTGACGACGACAGGCTTAAAACAGGCGCCATTCTCAACGCGGCGTTTCTTTGGGCACGGTGATGAGCAACGACAATCTGATTCAACAATTGGTCATGGGGTTATAATAGATTAAAAGTTATGCTTAGCGGCTCTTCAACAAGAGACCGGGTAGATAGCAGATAGCATCAACTTGACAGGGACATTGATCTCTGATTTTCAATGAAACGATTGTGGCATTCGTAGACAATTGAGTAATAGTAGTAGTAGGTAGTAGTAGTCCCTTTCATTCCTCGTATATAATCTTGTATGTACTATGTATAATCGTGTATTTATTTCAGGTTAAACCGCCCCTCGAGCAACTCGTTCAAGTCCTGCTCAACTTCCCAGGGCAACATATGGCCAACACCCTCGTACGACTTGAAGAAGATGCCTTCACCCAGCTCCTCGCGAAGGATCTCCGCATGGCGATAGGTGAGCATGCGATCGGCCGTGCCGTGGATGACAGCGATCCTCTCGCGCCCGACGGAATCCGCAAGCAACTTAAGCTGGTCCGGCGACTTCTTATGGAAATTGCACGCCGCAACCTGGAGGAGAAACCCCTTCTTCGTGAAGGATTCCGTGTCCGCCCTCTTAAGCAGTTGTCCGGCAGCGAACCGGTCCCGTCTCGTGGGGAAATTGTTCGGCGAGCCCTCCTCATACTCATCGTCCGGGTGGTCGACAAACCCATCCCCGAAAAGCGTATACACCATGCGGTCGAGTTCCGCGTCAATGGGTTTCGGCAGGAACATGGCGGCGCGCCCGCGCAGGTTCTCGAAGAAGGGAGTCGAGCGCACGACCCGCGGCGCAGTACAGATCAAACTCAGACTGAGAAGCTGGTAGGGAATCAACATTGCGACTTCCTGCGCGATCATCCCGCCCATACTCGCGCCGACGAGATGGATGCATCGCTTTTCTCCCTTGTTTCCTTCTTCTCCTCCTGCTTCGTCTATCCATTTCAGGTTCCGTAGTAGGTCGACTGCATCCTGCGCCATCTCGGACGTGGAATAGAAGCAGAGCGGTTTATCAGACCGTCCGATGCCCCGGTTATCAAAGACGAGAACTTGGTATTCGTCTGCTCGGGAGGGGTGGGCAAAGTATCGGGTCTGGCGTTTCCAGTCTTGCAGCGTTGCATTTAGGCCCATAATGAACTAAAAAAATACTATGAATACTTCATCCATACGAATTGGTTTTTTTTTTTTTGAATAAGCGTACCACGACTCTCTTCTCCCCCCGTCCATGGATCTCATAATACAGATTCACGGGCCCCCCTCGCCGACCCGTCGACACCGTCGAGGTTCCGCTGCTGGTAGGCTGCAGCGTGTACTTGACCGACGAGAGGGCCGGGTGCTCGAGCACCTGCGCGGCGGTGAGGTGTTGCGACGTCATTGTTTTGTATATATAGTCTATGTCTGGTGTGGGTTGGGGGCTATTCTGATTCCTTAAGAGGCCAGACTGCAATCTCGTGAGACTAAAAGTTTAGCCGAGAATTGCCGAGGCTAGCCAGTCTGCCTTAGAAATTGGGCATTAACCGATCGGATAGTATACTATTCAAGGATTTTAAGTCTCTTGACTGTTTTATACAACATGTAGGCACTATTCACATGCAACTATAAAGCTAACCCCCGGTCTCCCCTCGTCCATCGATAAACAGACAAGACCGTCCGGCGGGCCTTGGAAAAGTCCACGGATGGGTTCGTGCCTTGGAAACTGAGCAGCGTCGAGCGAAGAGCTTTTCGGAAGGTTTTCTGAACGCACGAATCAGCACGCATAACCTAAAATACTTCTTGAGAGAGGTGGTACCTGAAAGTCTGTACTCAAAGTCACCACGCACGCCTCATGCGCCCGGATGATGATCTCGCACGCCTGCTCAACCGACTCGTTCGGCCCGAGCTGCGGCATGCGGTCCGCAAAGAGCAGCAGGATGAAACTGCCGTGCAGCATGTAGATGCCGAACAGGTATGGCATGAAGGCCAGCTCCGGGTCGAAGGTAAGGATGTGGGCGAGCGACTGGGCAGCGGCAATGGCGTGCGACGCGCACTTCATGAACCGCGGCGAGGTGATCCAGTCGTCGTTCTCCTCCAGCATCGACATGGCGTCCCATTTCCCGTGCAGCAGCACGTGCAGCACGTGTAAAATGTGCGTGCTGTACGCGATCACCAGCTGGATGCCACGGTCGGAGAGGTCCATGCTGCTGCCGATGCTGCTTCGATGGGCCCGAGCAGTGGCGCTAGCACCACCATTACTACTACTACCAGGGTTGTTCGAGTCGAGGTGGGAAAGCTCGTACTCGTGCGGCGAGCTTGATGAACAGTGTGGCGAGGCCGTCGCGGCGGCTGCGTCCAGCAAGGGGAGCGTGGTGAGACTATGCTCACAGTGGAGCAGCATGTCCTCGATGATACCCAGCGGCTGCGAATAGTCGCAGGCGGCCATGCGCGGGTGCGACTGGCGATGGTGAAAATCGATGATGTCTCCCAGGATAGCCATCAGTGGCAGGAAGTACTCGAAGAAGCCGGCGCCCGAGATGATGAGGGGTGGACCCAGGCTGCGCGGCGGCAGCGTCTCAGGCGCAAAGGCCTCGAGGTTCTCCCAAACGCGCTCCGGCAAGGGGGTGAAGACATGGCACTCGGAGTCGTAGATGTGTAGCGGCGAGTTGAAGGAGAGGGCTAGGTGCCGGTCAAGGCAGTAGGTCAGCCAGAACGCACGGCGCTCCTCCTCCTGAGCCTCGAGAGAGGCGAACTCTTGCTGCCCGCTGTCATCGGGGCAGTCGGGCCACCCGCGATCAAGACAGTTCAGTCGTAGAAGTTTGACGAGACGAGTTGTCTTGCTCCACCACTTCAGACAGTCAGCCTTGAAGTCGCCGCCGGAGATCACAATAGTCAGCAGTATGAGGGTAAACACGTCGTCGACGTTGACGCTCGGGCGTTCGGGAAACGTTCGATGGGAGGCGGCCCACTGAATATGGTCCGGATCCATCACACAATCATCTATCAGTCTCCAGCCTCCTACAAAATATGAGTATTGCTTGAAAGAAGGATTCTTTTTTTTCCTTTTGAAGAAAAAAGGAAATAAAATGACTAACCATGCACTCGGTACCAATCATCGACATCCCTCTGGCGCAGCAACGACATGGACAACGAAAACAGGCCATCGATGATCTTCGCCCGCGAACCAGGCACATAAAAGGGTCCGACGTCCGCTGTCTGCGCCGCACACCACAGCATCGTGGCGAGCAAGGCCGGCGAGGTCGGGCGCGGCTGCGTCGGATGCAACAGCGCCTTCCGTCGCACGACATGGGTGATCACGTACGGCGATGCGAAATGGAACAGCGAGGTCCCCGGTTTCTTGAAGAAGATGTCCAGTAAATCGCACGCCACGGAGGGGGCGATCAGATGCTGCAGCGCGGGCAGCAACGGGTCGAGACAGCGATATCGACACAGCGGTTCGGCCACACTACCTCGCGGCGGGTCAGCCACGGCTGGAGGGACGACGAACGACGGGGATTCTGGATAAAGAAGCGACGGTTGTACTTGTGGTGTTTGTAGTGGTAGCGGTGGTGGAAGAGGGTACCGGCTCTCTACCGGCGAGGCCAATTGCGGCAGCGATGGCGGCAACTCATCATGATCTGGCGTCGGCAGAGTAGGATGATGATGAGGAGGAGGAGGAGGAGGAAGAGCCGCTCGGTCACTCTCGCGCGATCTGGTGGGCGAGGGTAGACTATGCGAGCTATGAGGCGACAGTCGACGTGAGGCGAGGGGTTTACGCCCTCTCTTTTTAGCCTCGCGATTGTAAACGCACGAGTGGCCGTAGTCTAACGCAGTAGCAGTGAGATCACTCCACTTCCCAAAGACACCGTCGGGGAAACGCTCGGTAGATACCTAGACAGCGACGACTACGAGGTCAGTGATCGGGATATAGTGCTATTTTGCCAACACCTTGATGGACGTCCTACCACGGCCGGTCGCCGGAACAGCGTGTACGGGACTCGTTGCACTTGTCGCAGGCGCGATGAGCCCGACGGCGATAAGCAGCGAGGCCCGGGGGCAGCAGTGGGTCTGACGGAGACATCACCATCGATAAGATTCAATAGCAGAACCAGATGCAGATCTCCGTGGGCGTGGGGAAGAAAGATAGAGACGAAACAGCGTGAGAGAGAAACAAATCGACTCGAGATGAGGGGGGGGGGGGGGGGGGGAGAGGCCGGGAAAAATTCCCGCGAGAATTACCGTCGGCTTTTATATGGACTGAGGGACTCCTGCGGGGGTTGCGGGGGATAGACGGAGTTTACGGAGGATAGCCAATTTCTGGGGCATTTTGCCGGTGGATTCCAGGGTTCGGATCCAGGGTTTTAATTATATTTGCAGTCTATTATTGGTTTATTTCTGTTTCTAAAGTCTTGCGTTCTGCCTCGGTTTCTGCGTGGAAAAATCAAAGTCCACCCACGGCCCCAGAATCCGGCGCACCTCTTCGTACAGGGGCAAATCCCGCCGCTCGGCCTCCTCGTCCAGCTCGTCGTCTGCCGAAAGACCGTCAGGGTGGGATGTGCGGAGGATTGCCCGTGCAGCGAGTATGTTCTGCTCGACTTCCGCCAGCGAGCTGACTCCCGAGATGGTGCGGACGGTGAAATCGTCGCTCCCCTCGCTGGCCCGGTGGGCTCGACTGAGGGCGTACCGCAGCGACAGCGCCGCCAGGGAGTCCCCCCGGCCAGCAACCCAGTCGGCAGCCTGCTTGGCCGCTGCCCGTAACCCGGCGGGGGCAGGGTGCCAATCGCCCAGACTCCCCTGGGGGACGCCGTTGGCACGCAGCAGCCCCGAGGCCAGCGGACTCGAGCTGCAGACGATGCGGACCCCTTGCTCGCGGAGCTGGGCGAACCCTTCCTGCTCCAACGTACTGTTCTGCAGCGTCAGCTGGGCCCAGTTCTGCACAATGTCCAGCGGGCGCCCGTAGACAGCGCGCACCCGCCGTGCAATGTCCACCAGCACCTCGATCGGATACCCGGAGACGCCAACGTGGCGGATATGACCCTCGGCAACCAGCTCGAACAACGTACCCACGGCCGTCACCACGGCGTCGACAGAGACAAACTCGACGTCATGGCAGAACACCACGTCCAGATAGCTTGTGCGGAGGCGCTGCAGGGACCGCTCAACCGACTGCCGCACCCAGGAAGGCGAGTAGTCGAATTTGTCCGCCGTGATGCGGCCGACTTTGGTCATCAACACGTACTGGTCGCGCGGATACGCCTCCGCGACGGTCGGGTCGGCCAGCGCGGCGCCCAACAACGTTTCCGACGGCTCGTAGTAAGGCGAGGTGTCGATGGCCCGGAGGCCCAGGTCGAACGCCCGGCGGATGATCGTCGCCACGGGCAGCGTCTCGGGGTCGCGCTTGAGCTGGTGGCTGAAGCCCGCGCCGCCCATGATGAGCGGCGGCAGCCGCTGGGCGAGGGGTAATGTTTCTTGGGTCATCAAAAATAACAAGGACAGCAACAGCCGTAGAAACACGGCAAGTCGCAGGTGCCCGTGGACGGCGACGCATCGTCTCTCCTTTATAAAAGGGACATGCTTCTCTTGGAGAGAAATCCGCCGGAATGCGGGTAAATAGCCACGGGGAGATCAGGCAAAATGAAATGGCCCGTCGGACCGCAAATTCCCCGCATTCACTCTCATTATGCTCATATACTATGTAGTATTATGCTCATATACTATGTAGTAATGTAGTTAGTATGTAGAACATAAATAGACTAAATTACTCCCCTCTAATTGCCCTGCCTTGTACCGAGCTGGAGATGGAGATTTGGGGATGAGTCTGCAGGGACTCTTCCAATATGGTTGGAAATATCCAGGAGTTAGACGAGACGTCGATTTAATGGTTATCAGTGGTACTAACTATGTATCTTGAGATACTGTCTTGACCATCTACTCAGTTTAGAGCAGAAAATAGACATTTATAGCTAGACTTGTAGTCTGCAGTGACATATAGTGACCTGTGAATCTAGATCTGAAGTCTAAAATAACTGTCATGCTAGAATTGAAATTGGTTATGTATTATATCTGTCTAGAGTAATAATAGGTACAAAGTAGGGATATACTCAAAGATCAGGTAATTGCTGTAAAATAGAATACTATAGTACTCCGTATACTCCGTACTCCGTATCGTATATACTCCGTATACTTGTTCACTGTATTGCTAGTATCACACTAATGCAGCTAAATCTTGTTGGAGCTTGGACACGAGAAGCCATGACTAGCCTTGGATGAAAAGATAAGAGACAACTCCATTGTTGGAATACATCTAAAAGCCACTCGTAACATTTACATAATCTGCTCGCTCTACACTAACCACCAGCTCCAAGTAATAATTCATCTCCACTCCTAATTTCGGAGGATAGTTGCAATCCGGATCTGGGCGCCCAGACTGAGATGACGAGCCGATGGATCCGGAACGGATCAGATTAGATTTGACTCGGAGTACATCCGCTTTTCTCTTGACAACAACAAGATGATGGAAGATAGATATTATTATACTATATCACTATTATTCACTATACAAGCAGAAAAAACAGCGCATATGCCGCCAGACACCACATATTCGAGAGTATTCCATAATGTAGAGACCCGGCAGAAGAAGTCACTTTCTGCTTCTGCTTCTGAGTAGTAGCGTTGCTCGCATTAGTGGCGTTGCTCTCATTGACGGTGGTCCCATTGCCGGTGGTCCCATTAACGGTGCTCTCACTAACAGTAGATACTGGGGAATCGCACGTCCAGCTCGAGGACTCGTTGACGTTCCCGGATACGTACCTCGCTTCGTGCGGGTAGGGACAGATCGGACGGCGACGGGCGACAAGGGAATCATCGGTAAATTCGGTGGAGTTGATGGCCCATGTTTTCGCCGTGAGGTAGGGCGGGGCGATTCCTTCCTCCACCCAGGCCATGAGCGCCACCAGCGCGTCTTGAGTGCGGTTCCCGATTTCCGGCTGTTCCTGGATGTTGTCTGATAAGGTGGTGGGCTGCGTGGCTCCACCAATATACCAGGGGGCGTTCATGATATCGGGTGTGGAAGCGCAGTGTCTGAAAGAAAAGGTTAGAAAGAAGAAGTTCAAACCAAAAAAGGAAAAGAAGAAAGAGGAAGAACCTACTCCATTCCCGGGACCATGAATAGACGGTAGAACTCGTCGATGGTGGAATTGGCCATGGCCTGCTCGACATGCTCATACAGGTAAACACTATCGCCTGGTGGAACAGAAGGATCAGCCCAGCCGTGGAAATGCAGTAGCTTGCCACCGCGGTCCTGAAAGGCGCTCATGTCAAAGTCATCGGCATTGGAGTTGCCTGGGTTCATCGAGTCGGACAAGAGCACGGTGTCGTAGTCTAGCATCTCCCAGGTCCAGTCGGTGCCCTGCTGCATCACGTACTGGACATAACCCTCGTAGTTTGCGTAGATCCCGTTGGATCCCAGCGTTGACGACCAGGCTGATTCGCTGCCCAGTTCCAGATGAGAGGAGATGTACGTTTGGTTGCCGTCGATCCAGTCGGTATAGATATGGTACAGGATGTTGATCTGGTCACTTGTCAAACAAGTGGCAGGGCTGTTCTCAGCCTCGGTCTCGTTGGCGCAGAGCAGGGTCGACGGCTTGAACACACAGCGTTCTGGGTTGGAGATGACCGAGTCCACAAGCCCGTCTTGCGGATCGCATTGCCTCAAGACCTCGTCGGCCAGGATGGTGAACATGTCGGCAGAAATAGACGAGGCGCTGGAGTTCAACGCGTTAAAGGTCTGCACCTTCAAATTGTACAGTTGGATCCGAGTCGTCCACCATGGAGGTGCTCCAATCAGGACGCCATCAAAGTCGTCTGGGAAGGTCTGGGCGGCCTTGAGGCCCTGCCGACCACCGGTGGAGCAGCCGTCAAAGTAGCTATAGGCCAGAGTCTCGTTGTAGTACGCCTCTGAGACGATCTTGGCGTAGACCGTCGAGTAATGCATTGACCGCCAGCCCCAGTCGGCAATCGCCTCCGTGTTATTGTACGCCCAAGAGGCCGTGGTCCCGTTATGGCCGGTATCGGTGGACATGGTGGCAAAGCCGTATTTCACTCCTGCTGCCTGTCATTGCCTGTCAGCTTTTGACAATTCTTGAGAAGCAATTCTTGAAGCAGCTCTTAAGAAGCATTCTTACCATGTGTGACCAGTGAATACCGCCAGACCATGCTGCATTGCCGACGCCGCTATCCAGGTCAGAATAAAGAAGAGAAAGGGAACAGAGGAAGAGAGGAAGAGAGGAAAGAAAGGGAAGAAATACAGGAATCGGGAGTTCCAGTCGTCTGGCAGGAAAAGGGCAAAGTTGAAGAAAGAAGAGTCGGAGGAAGGCACCTCGACCTTCAGGACGCAAAGAGCCGGGAGCCCCGAGGGAGAGGTGGGATACCCGACGTCGTCGACCACGTCCCACGTAGAATTGTCCGCCAAGTGACTCGCAAAGACAACGGTGGCATTGGAAGAACTTGGAAGGAAGGTCTGAAGGACAGTGACATCGCAGTTGGCAGTGTAGTTCGCAGTGGAAGTAGTAGTAGCGAGTGTAAACTGCACAGAGACAGAGAGAAAGAATGCTACAACCCACCACATGATGGGCAATCGGGACCTGATCTCATGAACTGAACGAATGACCTGGATTACCTCCTAGCGAGGGCCTGATTCCAGGCTTAAATATACTGTCGGTTGGGCTTCGGCACGGTTTCCATCTGATAAGAAGTTGCATAATGGAAAGTGGCCTGGTGGGGGGGGGAATCGAGTCCACTGCGGGTTATCAATAACATCCGGTTCCGTTTGGAGAATAGAGAATAGGTAGTTATATACCCATGGTTTAGTTGAATCATTTATAGCTATATAGATATCTAAGATATATCTAAGAATATTAGGTGCCTGGTAAAGCTAGGTGTCTAGGAAGACTCCATTGACATATACTCTGCAGTCCTGAGGGTGATGCCGCAAGGATGACTCCTACATATGTAGTAGAAGCTAGCTAGAGATTAGTTTGTATGGTAAACAAGGATAAGTTGGTTAATTGCCACTAGCCTACAACTAATTACTTGGTAGTTTCTTGCTGGATCTGCTGAGTTCATAGAAACAGCTACATACAGAGTAATCATGATTATAAAGGGGTACCAGATAGTGAATAGTGACTTAGACTTCATGTGGTCTGAAACAGTATGAATCATACCTAGTACTTCAGTTGCCACATAATAGGGTACTACCTAGGTATATAGTAAACATACAGTTTATTTTATATCTACATTAAACTGAAAATATCCACAGGTATTGTAACATTGTACGGAGTAATATAACTAGGGTTGATCCATTCAAGTGCGTCTAGAGGGATTTAAACTATGAAGGGATATTATAGGCGGGAACCGGGGATATTACAGGCGAGAATTATGAATACTATATTCTATTAGCTAACTAGACTCGATAATCTGAAAAATATATGCTCAACAGGGCTCACTAGATCCAAGTCCTCGCTTGATCCTTGCTTGGTTCTTGCTATGTACATACAACGCTACAAGGTACACAAGGCCAATAATCTTAGTGTCAGGTAGTTACAGGATAACTACCTAGTTATTTATATAATAGTTAAATACATATATAAATTAGATATGTTTATATTTTTATCAATACAACCTAAGATATGTAAAATATAATTTATGGGACAGACATCGTTGTCGGAAGAACTGGCTATTGACCTTAATGCCATGAATATTAATGAATACCTACTATATCACTGAGTATTAATCCTTATGAAGATTTATTACTGAACAGAAAAACATCTTGATAGAACAGAATAAAGAATAGCAAAAACATTAACCAGATATACTATATATACAGTCAACCGAGTACAATATGGACCACAATCTTGTCTATTATTCGAGGAATTATTGATAGTAGAATCCACCTCTTAATAGTGACAGACAGACATTGCTTTCAGACCCCAACACTCAATAATAGCAGACAAACACTACCACTTCTCGAATACTCCGTATACTCCGTAGTAAAAAAATAAGTATTATCCCGGCTCAGCCCTAACTCATCCATCAAGCACAGAATAAACTAGGGCCTAGAACTGTGGGGGAAATAGAGGCAAATCCACAGGGCAAAATCGACAGAAAATCCACCCTCAGCCACGCGTATCTCAGAGATTTTGCGGTGGAGCCTCGAAGGCGACTGCACCCCCAACACTTGGGGCCCGGATTCTTCATTCTGCCCGCTGGAATTATCCCTGCACGGTCTGGTTCTCTGTCGATTAATTGTGCTGCCATTGCAAGACGCTGGAATAGTCTCATCCGCTGCAAACGGTGAGGTTTGAAAGTCTGCTGGAAAGTTTGCGGGCGGGGACCACAAGAGGGGTCGCCCACGATTCCTGGCCACAACAGCGTCCCTGGTCTTGACACCATCATTGCCATTCAACCCACAACTCCCACCGGCTTCTTCTTCTTCATCTTCACCTTTTACCATTCTTGAACCTGTGATACACTGTAATCCCGCCATGTCTGGTCGTCAAGTCTCCCACGGGCGCGGAGGCGCAGGTAAGCCTTCCATCCCCCCCCTCCCCCCCTTGTTAAGCTGTTCTCGGCGACAACCCCGCTCACTGCTTTCCGTGTAGGCAACATTTTCTCAAAGGAATCGAACGGCTCGTCGGCCAAAGATCTCGTCACCCCAACCATCAAACAAGACATATATACCACCGGGCGCGGAGGCTCCGGCAACATGGTCGTCAACGACCCGCAGCATCCGGAGCTCGCGCGCGAGAGTCAGGATGTCGAGCTTCCGCCTCAGCGCCAGGAACAGGGGCGTCACTTTCTCGGACGAGGTAAGGTTGCAAGAAGAAAAATATCGGAATCTCCGCTGACTTGGTTTCAGGCGGTGTGGCGAACGCGTATATCCCTCCCCCCGGCGCAGAAGAGAAATTTCGCCAGCAGGAGGAACAGGAGCTGCAGCGTGTCCGGACGGCGTCGAGAGATCGTCTGAAGGAACTGGAACGCTCGCATGACCAGCGCAAGCAGTCGCCGGCCAGCTGAGCCTCGTTCACTTACTCTGTTTGGAATCCTGTACACTTGCTTCTCCTTCTTCTTCTCTTGACTGTATCGATACCCCCCTGGCAATGACTTGCTTCATGTCTAATCTTCGTTTCTCTCCCCTCATTGCTCTCCTCTTCATATTCTTCGTTTAAATGTCTGTTATTTTCTTTTGTTTCTTTTTTTTTGCGATCCTGGACTCTGCACGGCCGATTCGATGATAGACACAAAAAAGAACCTTTGAGTGCGCACTAGACATGATGACACTTTTATTATTATCAATTCCTCGTTGCTTTTTTCTCCTTTTCACCCCACATCGGGGGAATTGCTTTCGCTTCCAATGAGACGGCGCCCGCTTATCAGGTTGCATGATCTTTGCATCACTACAGAGTATTCAGGCAATTCTTAGTTAGGTAGTTTAGATACCTATGTAGTACAGGGTATCTTCTGACTGTTTTCATGAATATGTAAAAAAAAATATTATCATCTATTGGAGGTCCTCATATAAGACCAGTAAATTTTATCAGGTCAGCTATTCGATAGCTCTTATATTACTGAGGTGATGATGACAGAATAGACCAGCAATAAGCGTTGACAAGGCTTGGAAGTATTAGCCCAATTTCTATTCTATGGTGAATGAACTGGATATGCCCAGGAATTCATATCCTTTAATCACTACATTCAACTTCATGAGGCTTGATCCTAGTCCTTCTCAACCCGTCCTCCAAACCCAAGACTGGCGGCGGGGAATGATGTATAAGCATCCTGGAAGTCTCCAACGCTGGTGAACTCCTGTGAAGGCCAATCATGTGCGATTCGAGCAGGGGGGCCTGGCTGTCCTTTCTTGGACTTAACCCAAACCCTTTCAACAAGGGAAGATATTTACCCTGCCCTGGGCTATCCGATGTTATCGTGTATATAGTTATCGATGCGTTGTGGTTCCAACGGCACATCGACGATTTTAAGTCCCAGGCACGAATCCAGTCGCATCGATCGCCCAGCTGATGGATTGCGTCCACTGGCAGCCGAGCACTTGGCTGATCTCCCTCAAGATCCGGGTCCCCCAGTCTCCCATCCACCAGCGGTCCCGAAGGTGATGCAGGATCACGCAGTAGTGCGCCAGTATGGTCAGGGCGAGCGGCTGGCGGTCTGTGAGCAGGTCGAGGTAGCGTGCAGGCAGTCGATGGATCCATCGGAACGCGATCAGACTTGGCTCCCCGCCCCTAAGCAGTTTCTCCAGACATTCACCCAGTATCTGGATGGTTTCCGTGTAGACGGCCGTTTCGTGGTGGGGATCATGATTCGAGAACGTGGTGTTGAGGTTGTGCAGAAACAGAATGGCCAGCTTGGATGTGTCCGGCATCTGCGGCGCAGGATCCTCTTCCCGAGTGGTCAGAGATCCCATCTCACCGTCCTGGACCCAGGGAATGATCTCGATCAGCACCTTGATCGACCGCCGGGTGATACTGAATACTCGGCACAGATCATCGAGCGACGTGTGGGTAGAGGTCGGCCTCACGAGTAGGGGAAAGGCAATCGAAAACACAATCATCAGGCTAGACAGGGCAAAGGTGGCATTGCAGTTTCTCTCGCTGACGGCACCCGCCAGTGTGAGGCCGCCGAGGGCGTGTGTCTGATGAGCCTGCGCCGTTTTCAGGTACTCCTTTTGCTGTTTCCCACGGTGTGTGAAGGCCAGGTGCAGCGCCGAGAGAGCGAGCACGCCCCGCATCAGAAACGGGTTTCGCAGCGACTCGCGAGGCACGACAGACTGCCAGACCCGTTCACCAGCACTGGTCCGCGCCAGCGAGCGGTATGTTGCTGTACACCAGTTCATCATGAGCTCAAGGTCCTCCAAGTTGAGCTTCTGCTCGGAGGCCATCAGGTCGACCGAGTCCTCGCTTGCCGTGGACGACGACGACGAGCTCGGCGTGGGTGGGCGAGATTTAATCCGAATGTCAGACCAGATCAACGAGGGCGAGTTATTCTGGCTGACCAGCCGGTGGTTGGAACACTGTTCACATCCTGGACGTGTCTCCGAGCACTGTAAGAAGAAGGTGTCAGCCTTTCTTTTCTGAATCATGGTGGAGGAAGACATGTGATTGAGGCCTCAGGCACCACAAAACACGCACCTTCATGCGTCGTGCCTTGCAAGGCAGGCACTTCTTCTGGCCGTGACTTCGCCGCGCAGCCATCGTGAGGAGATCAGTCTGAAGGGAGCAGGGACAAAGACGAGACGATTACAACTGCTCCTGGGTAAGCCTGGCGATTGAGACCTTGGCTCTGGCGGTCTTTAACTGTGGATGGTGTCGTAAACCGATTTTATTCACCCACTGGGGCGCCTGGAGGAAAGGTACCTAGGTAGGTTCCAGCTGCCGTGATGGTGGGTCTGTCTGGGACGCTGACTCGCATCTGCTTTCGTCTAGGATAATATGCAAGACTGACTCAATTCAAATATTGACCGAGGATCGTTCATTCGATGAGCTTTTATACCGGATAGCCGGCCCTGCGTTGAACCCAAACTTGAGGGAAGGGACACTGTCGCAAGAGGCCTCCTGTACTCGCTCCTTCGAGCGACTGGCATCGCACAGCATCTGCTGGTCACTAGATTTCAATGATTGACAGCGATCATGGGCAGCGAGGGAGCGTGGGAGCGTGGGAAGAATATCTACACCAGGAAAATGATGAACGGCCCAGTGACTCCGCAGAGAGTGTCTAGAAAAACATCGCAGGCCGGCATGCTCCACAAAACCGTTCCACTTCTCGTTCAATGAAGACCTCTAGCCCCTATCATTCGGGCGCCTCTGGAAGCTGTGGACAAAAAAAGGAAACGCTCATGATGCCAAGCCTTGCGGGCTATCTGTCTAGAGTGCTTTTCCCCGATCGAGTAATCGCTGTGCACAGCGTGCCGTGATTGGTGTTTCGCCCGTCTCAGGATCGTCATGGCACTTCGAAGTGATTACGCAGCAGTCTCTTTGTTCGCGTCAAAAATAGCCAGCGCAACGGGTATCGAGCACAAATGCGGCCTACGGGCAATCACAGTGGGTATGCTGATTCGCCGTGCATTACAAGACTGCTATGACCACGGAGTAACTCCATAACCCATTCTCCCTAGTCCGTCCCTCTCCGTACGGAGTACGGAGTTACTACCTCCTCGTCGACTATCGGACCGTGTGTTCCGTCGACCGCCCTTTCAAATATTCGGGTGATCATCATTTAAGCGCTAATGATCGACCGAACAGGTGGCCCGACGACTCTGGTACGAAAAGGACAACCGCGGAATCCGGAGTACGGAGTGGTTACGTACCATTCTCAACTCGAGTCAGCGGCACTGTTACTACAGAGCATTGCACTGCACTCTGCGCTCTGTACTCCCGTATTGATGCTGTGGGAAGATGGGCTCCACAAAATAACCTTGCGGTAGGGACCCCTAATTTTAAAGATTAATTAAAAAGGCCTGCCAATTGGTTTGGACTTGATTAATCCCATGAGGTCCCTGGAGCCCAATTCCCATTCAATTTGCTAGTGGGGTATGTGATGGCAAGAAGGCTCTCTCTCTCTCTCTCTCTCTCTCTCTCTCTCCCCGGCATGATTCAATTGATTCCTTGCACAGATTCACCGGGCTCATCGCTACGAGTGAGACAAGTGATAGAAGTTCCGAAGAACTACTCCTACGGGAACTCCTGATCTGCAGATGCTAACTACGGAGCATAGGTAATAAGGTATGCTTGCTTCGACGTGCCCGGGAACGAAAGAAAGACCTGACCAATGGTTCTTTGCAGGGGTGATTCCGCATCAGGGAATAAGAAGCGGGATCCCCGTTGCGCGGTGATCTACAGATCTACGGGACGGAAGAGTGACTCTTTCTAGTCCAGAGCATCCAACGAACTACGACGTAACCATACATTCATACTTCATACTCCATCTAGAGTCGATCGGATGTGCTGTCGCCCTACGGTTGGAAGCTTGAATCCTTCCAACTCATTTGCAAAGATGAGCGAGACGGATTTGGTCCGACCGAATGACCGACCAACATAGCCAGCTCGGTACTATTCCAAATTATGTGTCAATCATGATCCCAAGAATAGTGACCAAACAGTTAACTTATTAGATGATGCCCATTCTATGATGGTATGACACCAGATCCATCACATGCCATGGTCTGGACTTGACGACAACTATCTCATTCTCGAGTCAGGATACCTTTCCCTACCAAGAGCGCATTATTCACTCCGAGCCAGATCTATTCCATTCCATAGCTGGATCCCATCAAGTACGGACCAACTAACTATATGCAGATCAAAGGAATCAGAGAATCCCTTTACCTATGCTCGGTACAGAGAGGGATAGGTGACAAGGCCTTTCTTTTGATCGTCCTGTCTGTCACTGTTCTTTCCCTTGTCTCTTTCCCTTGTTGGTCAACTCCGAAGCATCCATACTGCAAATGGAGAATGGGCCGGGGTGGTACTCGATGATAGTTAGGTGATCATGCAGCAGCTACGTTTCTACATAGGGACATAGGTCATTTCACCGTCCCTCTAATTCTGATTTATCGGCAATGATTGATCAAAAGCACTATCTTCTAGTTGCCTAATTTACTAGTTGCCCAACTATGGCCCTGAAAGTTCCCTTAAGAAGTAACTGCGCATACGGCCAATTCAATTCCACCAATGACCTGCCAACTGATACTGATGAAGCTTGTTTATGTTTATCCCTGCGGCAAACAGAATACGCAGGTATTTGTGAATCAGGTGATAGTTTCCCGGATGGAGAATACAGGGCTCTCCTAGAATTGAATTGATACTTAGGTATGTATATACGGCAAGAATAGCAAGGTATTACCCATCCCGAACACCGGAGCAAACCGACCCCAACACCGCCTGGAGAATCGAGACAAGCGGAAAAAACAGAAACCAACACAGAAAAAAAGGATACATGAGTTCACTCGTAATCATCTCCGTCATCGTCGTCGCCTCCGCGCCCTCGCGACCCCTTGACGCCATCTTTACGAATGGGAATCTTGATCCCCTGTAGGGCAAAGCATTTGCTCAGCTGCGTGCTCTCGATCACGCCGGGGAACTTCTTTGCAGAGAAGACCTGGAAGGGCTCGGAGAAGACTGAGGCCAGTACCGGGGCGGAGCCGTGGTTGACCACCGTGCTGTTGGCGCCGTCACTGGGGTCGGTATTTTTGGTACCTACGTTGACAAAATTCATCTTGAGTCTACCAGAATCAGTGTCCCATTTTACCACGCTCACCCCGCTCCGGGAGAGGAAGAAGAGGGGGGAAAGAAATAAAGAAAAAAAAGAGAGAGGAGAATTACCGGAAGGTTCCCTCAGTCCGAACACTCAGATCTTGCAAGATAAACCAGACACCAATCTTGTTGTCCGGGTCGGTCAGACGAAAGGCACTAGCGCTGAGGCTACCGATCAGGTTGCGAGTGAACATGCCGGTGCCTTGCGAGCTCGGGGCAGGCGACATGTTGGCTGAGGGTAAGTGGTTGCCGGTAGGATAGTATGGTGGGTAGTATGCATTTTGCGGGTTGGCGCCATAGGCGTTTGGGTAGGCCAGCTGCTGGTTGGCGCCATAGTAGTTGCCCATCTGCGGATAGCCGACTGACTGGCCGTAGGGAGTCTGACCGTATGGCGGATAGGCGGCGGCCATGTTCTGCGGTGGCGGCGGGTAGGAGGAGGAGGTCGCGGTAGAGATTGAGGGGGAAGAGGCCGAATGGCGGACGAGATTGACCTCGCTGGTGCCTTCGGCATTCCACAGATCGACGGTGAGGACATAGAACGAGGTATCGATTTCACTAGAACAGACCGTCAGTACTAGCATCAACGAGACGAGATGGCGAAAAAAGAAAAACCATTTCGGCCATACTTGATATCCACTTCCTTCTCGGTCTGGGCGTCTCGCACGATGAGGCGGATGCAGGGCGGAGGAGTAATGGGGCGCCGATCCTGGTACCTATTAGCCTGGAATCACCTACTCATAAGTAGTAAGAGGGGAAGGAGTACCTTATCTCCAAAGCCGCACATGCGCGCGCGGATGGGTTGTTGAACGACCTGCAGCGACCAGACGCGGCCGTCGAGGACGGTGGCGATGGGGGCGAGGTGGTCGGAGGAGCGCATCAGGTTACCAGACCCCGGGGTCGGATAGGCGGCGGCCGGAGGAGGAATGCGATCCATCGACAGCGGGGGGGGCGGACCTGGATGGGACCTTTCGTGCTCGGCGGTGTACATGGTTCGGGCGCAGAGGAACCGAGGGTGGGAAAGAAGCAGCAAAAACACCACCGAAGGGGATAAGCAGATGATCTTCTGAGTGTAGGATGGACAGTCTAGACGACCTTCTTCCGTGTCAGGAGCGGAGCAGAGGGGTCAGGGACCTGCGACGTCACTGTTGGAGCATCGACTCTGCGGCCGCCGGAGGGGTGGTGTGTGCGGGCGGGCGTTTTGCGAGCGTTTTGCGGGCGTGCAACGGTCGACGGAGAAGGCTGCGTCTCGCAACGGACAGTCGACAGAACCCTCGGAGAAGCTCGGAGCGACGAGAAATAAAACGATCCGCAGGAGAAAAAGGCGTCGAGGGGCCGGAGGAGGGGAGGGATTCGGTGGTCGAGTTAGTGGGCTGGAGGAGGAACAGCGGTGGAAAGAACCAGCGTTGACGAAGGCGGAAAGTGAAAGTACAAGCGACCGAGAAGCGTCACTGCCGAACAGGTGAAACTAGAGGCGACTGGAATCCCCGTCAGACCAAGAAGAAGATTGTGGGAGGGTTTGATCAAGGGCAGACAGACTGGAGAGCTCGAAATCTCCCGACACACCGATTGGACCCGGGGCTGAGAAGCTTGGGGGGGTAGTAGACTCGGAGGGAATTTAGCGGCGGCTGTCACAGCGGGAGATGCGCTGACTTTCCACGGATCGCAGCTCTGAAGCGGGTGTGGTATGAAAGGAGGTGGAAATCCAGAGAGAAGAAAGGAGAGGAGAGCAGCGAGAAAGAGGGAGAGAGAAGGGGGGGGAGAGAGAGGAAGATACGGCCGGTGCTGGAAGTGGAAGTGGGTTGGACGCAATGGATTATCTAACGATGCGATGCCACGACGGCAGACAAACCCAGGATTTCTGTACAGAATAATATGTCTGGCAGATGATTTGTTTTTCTCATTTAATTCTATCTACTAGGCGTATTAATTATAATTAATTTTCTTGTTTCTAAGGGTTCTACCTGAAGACTTGTCTTTACAATGGTTCTATAACTACTCTCTATCCTCTTAACTACGGTAGGTATACCACAACCGACCGTTTTCAGCGACCGTCTTCGGACGATGATGGTGGGCGAATACCACATCAATGCAACCTCGTAACTGACTGCCTGGATGGGAGATCGCCTATGGAGATAATAAAGAACAGAAGGATGAAATCAGACAGATTTAAGAAGTCTTCTTTTCCACTTCCCCCGGGGCATGGCTGTGATATAAATGAATATATCATTGAGAACTAGGTGGTACCAGCGCTGTGGTTCAGTTGTGAAGAAACAAATTAATAATAACAATATTCTTTTTATAGAATTGCCATTGAAGTATAGTACTTTTGTTTATTAACATAACAATGATAATACTCTGTAATACTCAGACAGCCATTGGTAAGAAGAGTTCCTACTCCCTCGCCATCCTGTCTAGATGCCAGTAGATGGTACATACCTTTAAACTATCTATTTATTTCTTATTGAATAATAATCGAATATAACTAGAATTGTCACCAACAGCCCTATAAAATAATGACAGAGAGAGAACTCTGTATAATTCAAAGTCGAAGCAGGTTGGATGCCAAAGTATCAAGGCAGCGCGGGGCAATATCGTTATCTGTTCCTGATCCTGTTCTCGGCCCTCTGAGCGGCACCCGATGGGGCTTTTAAGCGGCTGGCAATGTGCGTGGAGGATAATCCTCAGACATGATTGTGAGCTCTGGAGTGACTAGTGGACTGCCCTCACAGACAGTGACGAAGGAGATTCGGGATTTGTCTCAGGGAGTAGAACCGTCCAAGGGTAGGTTGCCTAGATTGACTTATCTAAACGACGTCCTAGAGTCAGTAGTTTCAGTAGTGAGATAGTTTCAAATAAAGTCCATGTCAATGAGCGCGTTCCCATCGGATTCAAACACGACATTCAAAGGTTTAAGCTCAACGTAATACTTCGTACAAGGATCCGTAGAAACGGCAATGCCGGCTGCTTGCACAATGTTGGGCACACCTTTGAAAAGGCCGATGCTCTCAAGCTCTTGCGTATGACCTGTGTGTCGTGGGGCTGGTAGAGAGGCCGATTCACGACTGTGAGGACATATGGCTTCCTCGAACGGTTGTTGTTGTCTGGCCGAGGAGAGACTGAGCTCAGGAGTCAGGACTGAGGAGTCAGGACTGTCGGTGAAGACATGTGATACACCCAACCCTGCCCTAACTTGAGTCTCAATTCGGTATCCAAGTATGGAAGTACCGGGTACCTCAGGGCTAAGCACTTACCTAGGTACTTGGGTAGAAGGTACCTACCTGTCTTTAAATCAAGCCTTTCCCTCGTATCCCTTTCTCTGACGGGAATGCAATACCTTCACCAAATTGCGTGATGTCGAAGCATTCCGTACCTGGGTAACTAAAGTATCGAAATATAATATCCTCTGAAAGTTGAATCTCCAGGAAAATCCACCACATGGGTTTTTATCTACCATTCGAGTCGTAATGGCGTGCAGGCCAGTTATGTAGTATACCATCAAACACCTTTTATACTTTATCAAGTGGATCATGAAGGTGATCACTTTATTTATTATTACTACATCCTAGCCGGAGATTTCCTCAGCCCCCACCTAGGCAGGGATTCTTACAGGTTCTCTTCACTGCTGACTGCCGATGATGGGGGCCATTACCACCTATGGAGTAGTTATTGACAAGGTAGAAGGTATGTAGCGTCGGCAGCAAGGCAAACCTGAGACATGGAGGGGGAGGGCGTTGTTTGCCATATAAGATCAGGCAAGCTCTGGCTGCTGATCGAGTTGCGATGGATAAAATAACCATTGGAGTCTCTCTGGTTGCCATCATGGCGTTTGCTGGCATTCTTACAGCTTGCTTATTGCTGCTGCCTCACGTATCCTCCACCGCCACCTTCACTCCGCTGCTGCCTCCCGCATATCCTCTCGCGGTGCGCAGTCCCTATCTATCAGGTGAGAACTCTGAATTCATAATTGTCCCTTCTCCCCTGACTTCTCCGTGTCTAACTATCCAGCGTGGCTCCCCGGTAACGCAGCGGAGAACCTCCCATCGAGTCGCTCGCAGTTCTGGTACGGCAACGAGCTGAACTGGTCGCTCATCGCTCGGGTCGACGATGTTGCGTACAACTTGTTTGGCGTGGTCGACTCCCTCGAGGATACGAAGAACGCGACCGTCACGGAGGGCAAGTACACTTCGACACACAGTATCTTCACGTTGACTGCGGGTGCTGCCACCATCACACTCGACTTCCTGTCGCCCGTCTCGCCCACAAACTACCTACGCCAGTCGCTGCCGTTCTCCTACCTGACCGTCACCGTGAAGGCGTCCGGCCAGAGCGTTCAGATCTACTCCGACATCGACGATTCGTGGACAGGCCAGTCGACAAGCTCCGAATGGAGCTACGCCACGAACGGCTCAACCGCCGTCTACCAGATCTCTGCCAAGGACACGGCCACCTACTCGCAGAACACTGCCGGCCAGGCTCTATGGGGGGACGCCGTCTATGCAACCCGCCCCGGGAATAGTAGTGGAAGCAAGTTGACCGCTGCGTCGGGCCCCGTGGCCGCTGTGCGTGCCCAGTTTGTTGGGAACGGAACCCTCGACGATACCCACGAGGCCTGGACGTCTGGGGGCGTCGTCGGGTTCGCGCAGGAGCTGGGTACGGTGAGTGAGAGTGCGGCCGTCACCTTTGCTATCGGCCATGTACGTCTGCAGTCAATCAATTACCTGGGCGCCGCGCAAACAGGGTACTACCGCGCGACGTATCCGGAGACGGTGGCAGCGGTCTCGCACTTCCTGGACGATTACACAGACGCCGACAGCGACGCGAGCAGCCTGGACGAGCTGATCCAGAAGGCAGGCGAGGAGTCGTACAGCGCAGGCGGCAGCAACTACTCGGATATCCTGGCGCTGTCTGTGCGGCAGGTGTACGGCGGGATGGAGCTGACAATCCCAGACGACACGCTAGACACGAGCTCGCCGCGGGCGTTCATAAAGGAGATCTCGAGCGACGGTAACATCAACACGGTGGATGTGATCTATGCAACGTTCCCGCTGCTGTACGCGCTGGACGCGACCTGGATCAAGCTGCTGCTCCGGCCCGTGCTCGAGTACTCGGTCAGCGACCTGTACACGGAAGACTACGCAGTACACGACCTTGGAGCCGACTACCCGAACGCGACGGGCCATCTGGCCTCGGGCGAGTCAATGCCTGTCGAAGAGAGCGGCAACATCGTGATCATGAGCCACGCGTACACAAAGGCCTCGGGCAACGACGACCTGGCCACCACATACGCCGACCTGCTGGAGAAGTACGCGACTTATCTACTGGTCAATGGCGAGTACCCCGCCAAGCAGCTATCACTGAACGACGGCCTGGGCGAGCTGGCCAACCAGACCAACCTGGGCATCAAGGCGGCCGTCGGCTTGGCCGCCTACGGGGCGCTCACCGGCCAGGATAACTATACCACCGCCGGCCAAGGATTTGCAACGACAATCTATACCGACCGCGTCGGCACAGATGCAAGTGGTAGCTACTTCACGATCCAGTACGGGATCGAGCCGTGGTTCCTCGTCTTCAACCTCTATCCGGACATTCTCTTAGGGCTAGACGTGTTCCCCGAGGCCGCATACAACGCGACGAGCGCCTTCTACCCGACTGCCCGCGAGGCGGCCGGACTGCCCCTAGATGGCTCGCTCGCATGGGGCCAGACAAACTGGCAGAGCTACGTTGCCGCGACGGTGACGGGTGCCGCGCGCGAGATGCTCATCGCCGACCTACACGCGTACATTTCGAATGGACTCAACGCCGTCCCCTTTTCAGACAAGTACTGGGTTAAAAATGGCACAGACTATGTCGCGGGCGAGTACGATAGTTTCCGCGCCCGGCCGACCCTGGGAAGCCACTTTGCCTTGATGGCTCTCCTGGGAGAGAATCAGTTGTCTTAGCTGCAGTCAATATATGCATGCATGGTCGTATGCTCCATGTTACGCCACCATGGCGAAGAGCACGCCATAGAAACTATAGTACGACACGACCAGGGCTAAGTACTTGGCTACTTAGGTAGTTGATTGGTCACGTTTCATACATAGTATGCCCTCTCCTCTGACTCCGCATTATCATCTCAGAATTGAAGGGTGCAACAGGTAGGCCATGGTTGTCAAGTATTCCAGATGGCGAACATAGGTCTTCCCTATCTAGATCAGAACTACCTTCAGCAAGTGGAGAGTACCTGGTATCATCCAGTAACAGAATGATTGGATTAAATGAAGATGGTAACTAGTGTAGAGCATATTCATAGAAAGTCCATACGGTCTATTATACTACATCTCTAGTGCCTCCATATCCGTACAGCCTTGTCCTTCCCTCCACTCCCGACCCGTTGCCCATCCGGACTCCAGTCGACGGCAAACACCTCGTCCTGGTGTCCTGGCAGATCCATGGCCAGCTTGCCCGTGCGCACGTCCCACACTTTCAGCGTGGTGTCTTTCGACGAGGAGACAAGCAGGCGAGAGTCGGCGGAGAAGCAGCACTGGTAAACGGCGCCGACGTGGCCGCGGAGAGTCGTAATGAATCTGCTCGTTAGCTTGGGAAACAGAATTTCAAGAGAAAAGGGACGGAAAAAAAAAAACTTACTTTCCATCTCTGGCATTCCAGAGTTTGACGTGGTTGTCAAACCCAGCAGAGGCAATGTACGCCATATCCGGCGAAAAGCTCACATGGTTGACTTCCTTCTGGTGCCCCAGCAACCGGGCAATAGGTTTGTTTGACTGAGCCGGGTCCCACAGAAACATGGTGAAGTCGTCGCTGGCCGAGACCAGCTTCTCAACAAGCTGGTTGTTCACCGTGGCCGCCTGCTCGAATCGCCGGCGCGCAGCGGCAACCCTGTCCGTCTCCGAGTCCGGGACTGTCCCCATGGGGTCATGGTAGGCCGTCCGCAACACCGAGTCCGTCGACAGGGCCAGGTGGTTGACCCGGTGGGCGTGTGCTGCCAGCGTCTGCAGCAGGGCTCCGTTCTCCGGGTTCCAGATCTTGATCGACTTGTCGTGAGATGCCGTGTAGATCTTGCCCAGGCCCCCCCACCGCACGCAGGTTACCGACCCCTTGTGGCCCGTCAGGACCAGGTCGATCCGTTTCGATACCACATCCCACACGCGCACCGTGCAGTCCTTGGACGCCGACGCCAGCCGGGGCCGCCCGCTCTGCTGCACATGGTACGGCTCCCACGCCAGACTTGTGATCCATTTCGCGTGGCCCTTGAGCGGGCCCCCCAGTGCCTGGCCCTTGTCCGCATCCCACAGCCGCACCGTGTTGTCCATCGATCCCGTCGCGATCATCGCCCCGTTGGGCGAAAAGCTGACGGCCAGCACCCAGCTCGTGTGACCCTTGAGCGTATACTTGGGCGTGTTCGTCTCGCAGTCCCAAATACGAGCTGTCGCGTCCCCGCTACCGGAGACCATCGTCGACGAAGAGACCGGTGAGAAGCAGGTCGCCAGGATGGCCTCGCCGTGACCCGCGATCGCTGCCGCACACCGCGAGACCGCCTTCACTCGGAACACCGCCTGCGGGGTGTAGTACAGCGGTATCGTCTCCTCTGTCGTCTTCAACCCCGGTTTCAGTAGCGAGTGGTACAGATCGGCCAGGATATCGAGCGTCGGGCCATCCTTCTGGTCGGACTGGTAGGTGAATCGGTAGGGAACTCGTTCGTCATCCTAAACAGTTAGAAAGAAAACACACAAAAAAGAAGGAAGAAAACACTAATGGGCAGATATCAGAATACATTTTCTAGTAATGTGTTTAATAACGTCTCGAGGTTCTTGACCGTCGCATCAGCGACCGGCACCGAGACCGCCGGCCCCGTAGCAGTGCCGGTGGCCTGGTCGAAGAACTGCACACGCACACTGCCAAGATCGGCAGGTATGCTCTCAATCTCCTGCTGCTGGCGTGCCTTTTCGGCAACCTCCAGCTTCTGGCGCTTACTGGGCGGGGGCAAGAGCGTGGCCATGGTGGAATGGTAATGTGCTGTTGGAGGGGTTGAATTTGTCGTTGTCGTGATATTTTTTTGCGGAGTGAAATTTGATGGCGCTAGTCTGTTTTGGTTTATCTTATCGATAGCTGATATTACTAGAGTATTTGATTCGGGTGTAGGTAGTACTGTTATAGTGCTTAAATAAGATAATTGATGAAATATATAGTAAGAGTTATCTGCATAGACTCATATGATATGATGGTACTCGGTAGCAACTCGATTGTGGCTCTTCGTGGGCGGAGCAGCCACCCTGCAATAGTTACACTAGCCTGTCTATGCTTCAGTTTTCATAGAGATCAATCGAATGTAGATATACAATAGTATAGAAGATATATCGGTCTAGTTATGGTGATATAGAGCCTTTCTATCTGTTCCTAATGACTTACTACAGTATGTGGAGGAATATCATCCAAATCTTTTCACCGTGACTGCCCATTTGGGACGTCATCTGATATCGGCTCTTCAATTCTCTCAACTCTCGACTACCTCCTTCATACACTCCTCCTCTTCTGCGATACACTTACCCTTAATCTATGCTAGATCTATGCATAGGTACTCATCATGGCGTTGTTGAGAGCATCGTCTCTCGTGTACAATACTCGCGAGCACGCTTCTCGACCAGCAGCCAGGCCAACGAGCAGCAGACCAGTCACCAGAGCCACCAGCGTTGACTCCCAGGAGATTGTGTGTGCCGCCAGTGAGTCAAGAGGCATCTCGACTACTGTAGGGCTCGCTTTTGTCAATCTTTCGACTGCCGAAGTAGTCCTCTGTCAGATCTGCGATAGCCAGACCTATGTCCGAACCATCACCAAGATCGCCGTCTTCGAGCCGACCGAGATCCTCCTCATGAACACCGCCAAAGAGTCAAAGCTCTTCTCTGTCATCAGTGGGAATCTCGAAGAGTCCACCTTGACCCTCATCGACCGTCGATTCTGGTCCGAGAAGACCGACCAGGAATATGTGGATCATCTGGCCTTTCCTGGTGATGCAGAATCCATCAGAATGGCTTTGGGGGGGAATTATTTTGCAGCATGCAGCTTTGCAGCCGTAAGCAAGAACTCTTTTATCTGCTTATTTTAGTCTCAGACTGTGTATCATCGAATACCTGCCAATTTTTAAACGCTTTAGGTCCTCAAATACGTCGAGTTGGAACTTCACAGGGTCTTTTCACCGCAGTCTCTTCGCATCAAATTCGAGTCCTCTCACGGATCAATGGCCATTGATCTTTCTACTATATCTCAACTTGAACTCATCCGCAACTTGCAAAATGCGAGGTCGAAAGACAGCCTCCTCGGTTTGTTGAATGAGACTCTGACCCCCATGGGTGCTAGGCTACTGAGAGCCAATATTCTTCAGCCATCAACGGAAGAGGTTAAACTGCTTGCTAGATATGATGCTGTGGAGGATCTCGCCTCCCAACAAGACATGTATTTTACTATCAGACAGGGTGTGTTAAGAAAAACCTCCTCTTCCTGCATTTTCAGTCACTGACGGCTCTGGAAAGCCCTCAAGGGAATTGTCGATTCAGAGAAAGTCTTGACATCTGTTAGTATTCACATACTTATACATGCAGAGATAGAATATTGACTCTCTAGCTCATTCTACTTCCTACCAAGCGGACCTTTCAGTACGTCGAGCAGTCGGTGAATAATGTCATTATGCTCAAAACATTTGTCTCGTCAATAAACTCGATTCATCAGGCCCTTACAACTGCCCAAAGCTCACTTCTACTTACCATCCGACAAGTATCAGTTCCAATTCTACCTTCATCACTCCAGGCTGATTGGTCTAGATCTGTGACCCGGAAGGTCATCGAAACATCCAGCGTCTGATCGAGGACACCCTGGATCAAGAGATCACCTACCAGACCCGGCCACTAGATCTGAGGAATCAAAGAATATACTCGGTCAAGGTATCCATCCCCATTTCTTGGCTGCTGTTGGTTTCTTAAAGGCATCCAGGCCGGAGTGAACAGTCTGCTCGACGTGGCGCGGCAGACCTACAAGGAGGCCAACATGGATGCCAACGATCTCATTACCCGACTATCAGGTACGAAGCATACACGATGTATCTTCCCACGCTGATATAACTCAGATTCCCATGAGCTTCCGCTGAACTTGAAATTCGATTCAGCTCGTCAGTACTACATCAGCATCCCGTTGACAGCACTCTGTGATAGACAACTGCCGGACATTTTTATAAATGTCTTCCGCAAAAACAAGCGCATTGAGTGCCAGACACTTGATCTCGTGAAGCTCAATCAGAAGATTCTCGATGCCCACAACGAGGTCGTCAACATGAGCGATCAAACCATCCAAGAGCTTATCCACCACATCTGCGGCGAGATCTCGGTGCTCTTCAAAGTCAGCGAAGCGGTCGCCATGCTCGACATGCTAGCGGCCTTTGTCTATCTCTCCGTAAGCCAGGACTACGTCCGCCCTGAGCTGACGGAAGTTCTAGCCATCAAGGCCGGCCGGCATCCGATCAAAGAGAAGATCCACACAACCACCTTCGTCCCCAATGACGCTTACGCGACGGAGCAGTCCCGCTTCCAGATCATCACGGGCTGCAACATGAGCGGCAAATCAACATACATCCGCTCCCTAGCCCTGATGACGGTCATGGCACAGATCGGCTGCTATGTGCCGGCCGACTACGCCTCGTTTCCCATCGTGCACCAACTATTCGCGCGCGTGTCCACAACCGACGAGCCGGCAACCAACGTCTCAACATTCGCCGCCGAGATGAGGGAAATGGCCTTCATCCTACGTCACGTCGAGCCCCGCAGCATGGTCATCATCGACGAACTTGGCCGTGGCACCAGCACCACCGACGGGCTAGCCATCGCCATCGCCATCGCCGAGGCCCTCATCGAGACCGGCGCGCTCGTCTGGTTCGTCACCCACTTCCACGACCTCGCTGCCATCCTAGCCGAGCGCGCGGGCGTCGTCAATCTCCATCTAGCCGCCGAGATCGCGGCCGATGCCTCCAAGATGACCATGCTGTATCGCGTCGCCGAGGGCCCCGTCGCGCGCCAGAACTATGGCCTCGCCCTCGCTAGACTCGTCGATCTCCCGCCCGTAGTACTGCAGGTAGGCCAGCACATTGCCGGCCGGCTGGAGCGTATCGCCGAACAGCAGCAGCAACAGCATGGCCCTTCGTCGCCGGCACTCATCGTCGCCCGGAAACGCAAGCTGCTTCTGTCCCTGCGCGAACAGCTTCTTCAGGCTCGCAACGGGACAATGCAGGGTGCACAGCTGTGCCGGTGGTTGCAAAAGATGCAAGATGAGTTTACCTTGCGCATGGCTGCTATCCAGAATGGGTCAGTAGGAGAGGCAGAGTGTGGAGACGAGGCATCGGACTCGAGCCCAGAGAGTGAGAGCCACATCGAAGACAATTCGCCTTGGGAAGAAGCAGAATCAAATATCCAGTCGAGAGCAGACTCTAGTCTTCTATCTTCGAGTGTGTTAGAGACGAACATCGATGGAAGCGAGGCCTCTTTCCTTCTTCTTTGATCGTGGTGTTTTAAGAGTTTAGTACGAAGTATTAGATAGAGGCAATGATGGAAAGGGTTTAATATAACGAGGTGACTATTTATTCTTCTTCAAAGATGGTATCAACTCGAAGTAAATCTATCCCAATTTGCTAGACTATCACGGCATTTACAAGAAATCTAACCACTACCCAAAATGGAACAACGTCTGCTTCCCCTTCTTGCCTTTACCTTTCCTCCCTCCCTGGTCGACAGCATCTTCGTCGCCGACAGCTCCGGGGCCTGCGTCCTGGCTGCCGCCCCACGCGTTCGGCGCTGGCGCTCGCCGGTCTTCCCACCGGACAGTTCCACGCGTCAGCCCAGCCATGAGGACGTTTGGCTTCGGGGCAGTCGGCAGCGCGGGGAATGCGTCGGTGCTCCGCGGATTTGCAGGCTGTATGACGCGGGAGGAAGAGTTTGAAGATGATACACGGCTTGCTGTGGTGATGGTAGCAGGTCTGGAGAGGGAGGAAGAGACCGGCGCTGGCGCTGCGGTAGCCCAGGGGGTAGTGGTGCTGGCGGTGTTTCGCGAGCGGGAGCTCGCAGTCGTGGAAGAAAGAGGGGGAAAAGGGTTATATGGTGAAGAAGAAGAAGGGGAAGAGTAAGAAGCTGGGAGGGTGCCGCTTCGACCAACCGAGGAGCGCGAGGATTGGGCAGTTGAGGATTTTAGTCGGAGGACACGGCTACCACCTCCGCCACTGCTGACGGTCGATGGAGACATGCCGGGCAGAATCCCGCTGGGGCCCGGCAGAGCCGGGTAGTCTTCATTAATGGCGCGCCAGTCGCTCCAGGCCTTGAGCAGATCACTGCGCTTGGCTTCGTCCTCGTATATGTCAGCCAGCTCCTTGACCAGTTTCCCAAGCTCGGAGCTAGGAGCGTCAAAGAGGGAGAAAAACGCATCGATCAGCTCGGTCGCAGAGATGGAGGAGGCACGATAGCTGGAAACCCTCGTGCGGAATTCGGCAAGTTTCGTGGAATCGTTGCGCAGAAGGTTCGAGGCGCGTTCAATGACTGCGGAGTGTCGTAGCCGGCGGGCTTGATCTTGTGGCGCAAGAGAGGCCGTATCTGAGGCGAGGGTGAGATTGTCCATCTCCGCCACAGGAGGCGGAGGTGGGCGAGCGGCGGCGGCGGTGTTGGAAACAGGAGTTCCAGCGGCAGACCTGTCGGGGGCACGCACAGTCTGGGTATCGTTGCGAGTGAGCGAGCCGCCGAAACTGCGGGTTGAGACGGACTGGGCACTCTGAATAGCCATCTGTCTCTGGTAGGCAATCTCGTCTCGTCTCAGCGGCTGGGCACTTGACATTGGAAGAGGCTCCGCATTGGGGTCGCGGCCTCGGCCAGCGCCGCGTCGTTGGCGCTGGGGCTGGTATGGAGATCTAAAGTCGAACGTGGACATGTCCACCATCCTCGCGTCCCTCCGGGCATCTTTGGAAAGACCATTCGGATGCACCTCCAGCTGATGGGCCTTCAGATCCATCTGAGACTCGAAGACAACAAACTTCTTCTCCAGGCACTCCTTGTCCAGACACAGGAAATGGTCTTTTTGGAAATGGTCCTCGAGGGCGTCGTAGTCGATGTAGTATTGTTGTTGCCGGTTGCTCGACTGGCGGTCGCAGAGATGACACCGCTCATGTTTATCGCGACAATGGGTATACAACTCGTCGTCTCCATAAAAGCGTTGTCGGCAGAAACCACACTCTGGATGGCCCTTAAACCCGCTCTGGTCAATCGCACCAGGTACATCATCACCGTGCTTTTCATGTCTGCGCAGTTCTGCCGTAGAGAACAGTACATGCTCATGAGTGAAGACCTTTTTATTTCGAGTACACAGGTCGCTATAAAACCCCCCCTGGTCAGCAGTGGAATTAAAAGGAAAAATAGATTGACTGGATGATAGAACATACCACATGGCTTTGCCATGTTTGCTCTTGACATGACGGTGTAGATCCGGCCAGCCAAGACAAGCCACATCACAGTCCTTGTCTGGACAATTGTACCGTAATAGTAAAACGGTGTCTTCAAAAATCTCATCCTTCTCGTACTTCACCCCCAGGTTATCATCCGTTCGCGAGAAGTCCGTGTCTTTGAATTCTTCAAAGCGCTTTGTATGATCGTCAGTGAAGATGACAAAGGGAGATTCAGTCTGATAGGGAAGAATCAAAGTTAGCAAGGCAGTAAGACAGATGGATGTAGGAAGAAGGTGAAAGATTTCTATATTGCATACCCGGCAGTGTGCGCACGCCTTGTTCTTGTACAACGCTCTCAATCTCAGCGCACAAATATGACACGTCCGATGGTTACACGGCGAGACCGACGTATGATCGACTTTCGAGGCACAGATGAAACAGACCTCTCCATCGTCGGCATCGTCTGCCGCCGGCGTAGGGATCAGTTTGGCTTTCGTGTCGGCGACCGTGGACGAAGGCGCATCGCCAGCACCATCCGTTGAATCGGCAAGTTGGCCCCTGTTCTGCTGACGGTTGGGTCTATCTCGACCTCCTCGTCCGCCACGACCGCGGGACTTGGAACCCCTGCCAACACCGTCATTTCGGCCATCGGACTGCTGGTGCGAGTCTGCAGGTCCAGACTGAGGACCCCCTCGCCCGCGCCGGCGATTGCCACGGTGCTGGTGTGCGGGCTGCGATTCCGCGGTCGGAGCTTGGGTTTGTGCCAAACTGTCTGTCATTTCGAAGCAGGGCAGAGCCAACAGAGAGATTTCAGGGAATCAAAGCCCGGACAGACGATTCAACGGTCCCTGAGACAGAGCTCTTGGCTCTTCTTTGCGTCTGTGGCTTTGCGGGGGTGGTTTCTTCTTCTCCTGTTACTGCCGTTGATGGTGGGGAAGAGGAAAAGTGCGGGCAGGCCAAAAAAAAAAGTTGGGTGGAACAGCGTGGATTTCTTGCCCCAACATTAAAAAGGCATGAGAGAGCAGACAGCTGTTATAAACAGCTTCTAAATGTTATACTTTTACCAGAGGAGGATATTTTTTATTGCAAGAAGTTGGGAATATTCCAATTAGAGGCCTAGATGACATGCAGTATGTCTCTATAGGCTGCAACCACTCTGCAGCGAGGGGTGGAGACAAGGTGGTGAGGGTAATACGACAGTGATTCATAGTGATTCATAGGTGGTTATAGGGCCCGGCACAGTCGTAACTTGACTCATTAAAGGTAAGGAAACACCAGCAGCTCCAGTTGCATTTGGACCAGGCTATGAAGGCAGGATGCAGGCCAAATCTTCGACACAACCAACCTCATCATAGCCCACGAGGAAATAAAAGACACCAACTCCCGCTAGAGTAGAAAGGGAGACAGAGACGCAGGAACTATGCAATAGAATGAAAAACAGAAGAGCATGAAACGTTACCCTCTCTATTCAAGAGATGGGATGAGATAGAGCTGCATGATAAACATGCGTAAGAAAAGGGGGAAGAAATGGCAGATCAGAGGCAGCTCGATCCCGCTGTTTGCGGGAAACTGTTGACCGAAGTATAAAGAGGCGGTCGTGAAAATCACGCTTGAAAAGGTGGAGGGCAAAAATCCTCCAGTCTATCTGGCAGGAGACCACACAAAGGGTTTGCGAAAGATGCCGGTTACAAGCAGCATGTCAGCAGGAGTGGCTATTCTTCAGGATTGTACAGATTGTTGTTGAGGATCTTTGTCATGGTGAACATATGAACTCGATCCTGCCTGAAGACCGCCCGCATGGCATCGTCACATCGGATTTGACGTCGGTCACTCGGATCTTGCAGATTATGTTCTCGGATATACTGCCAAAGCCTCTTCACAGTCTGGGGGCGAGAAAGCTATTGGGTTTGGGTCAAAAATATGCACAAATTTGCATGGATCACGAAGACAAAGCCTTACCAAGGTTTCTCCCCCGAGCAATTCAGACAAGGCCGGTGTCAGGCGTAGGGGTTTCTATTGAAAGAGAGTCAGTTTGTCAATGGCTTTTGAGGAGGGAGAGGGGCTAGGCTGGCTTACATGAAATCCGCCAGATCTATTGACCTCTTTCTTAGGTCCTGCCTCTGAGTTTGATTCCAAATCGGAATCGTCCTCCGCCTTGACCTTTTTGGAAGTCTTCGACTTGCTTTTCTTCTTCACCGGCGCCGTCTTCCTAGTACTCGATCCGCGAGTGGTTCTTGCACGCATATTTTCCTCCGCCTGTAGCTTCGCCGCGAAGATCGCATCGGCATCTACGTCATTGTCGGGCTTGGGTTTCTTGTTCGGAGGGGTCGGCTCGCTGCGATCCGGGGACTCTGCATTCTCGGCCTGGCGCTTGTGAGGAGATAACGATGACGGGGGGGAGGAGGGTTTGGCTGTTGTGTGGTTGACGGGCTCACTGCCGTTGGCTGTCTGGGGAGCAGACTCCGGCGTTGTTGCTCCACCCTTGTCAGCAAAGAGATCGAACCGCTCCATGATTAGCTGCTTGAGAGCAGCCTGTGAGAGTATTAGCACACACTCGCAACCTCATGTGAAGCCAAAATGTAATCGGCGACATGCGCCGACACTTTGCGACAGGGCGGCGAGCATCAGACGAACCTTCTGCGGAGTGAGATCATAGCCGACGGCCTCTTCCAGACCTTTGCGGATACGTTTTTCAGAGATGGTATTCAGGTCACTCTTAGCCAGGATCGAGTCAATAATCGTAGTGTATTGCGCGCGAGCATCGTCGGAGACTGTGGGTTGGGATAGAGAGCCGCTATCAGCTGAGCTGGATCAACAAGCAGAGAGCGGCAACGGTTAGAACACTTACGCGACATCCTGGCAGCGCGACGTCGGCTATTCTGAGCTGTCCCCGATACTTCAAGCTGGAGCCGACTGCAATTGATCTTACTAAATCGAATGTATGAGCTCCAGACGGGAGAACACCACCGTATACTCGTCGCTGGGTCGTTGAAGCAGGAAGGTGGGTGGAGGTATCAACAGATGGGGTTTATGGTGCCTCAGGCAGAAAAGAGACCCATCCAAATGCAGTTAGCGGGTGTAGCGTTGGCTCTCAGGACTGGCGGGGCACAACGAGACACACGACGGGAGGGAGAGGCAGGTGAGAGGGTGAGAGGACAGACGGCCACAACTATATGTAGTATAGCAGAGCTTGATCCAGCAGATCTGATGAGAAAGAAAGGGGAGGCTGCAGAACAAAGAAAAACGGTGGCATTGACTGCAGTAGAGGGCTAGAGTAGCTGATCTGATCCTGTGGATGTTCTGTTTCTGCAAGCAGCGCGCAAGAGTTCCGACCTGCGTTGGAGTAGCTGTAGTAAGTAATACGGCGGTTACGGACCGACTGACGGCAACTAAGAATAATTACGGCCTTACGGGCCTTACTACCACACAGTGCACAGTGCACAGTGCACACGGCGGCCGGTCAAGACAAACAGAGCAAATCAAGCAAAGCAAGCAAAGCAAAGCAAACCTGGGGAAGGGCCGCTGAGCTAAGCAGGGTGGGTCATGTGACTTGGTGAGTCAGCAGCGCCGCACACTGGGATTTGGCTTTGCCCTAACGAGCGTCGGGGCAGCGGGTCGAACAGAAACGAGAAAAAACGACTCTCGCCAGGACCAACTCTGCACGCCAGGACGGTATCGAACTCAACCATCAGAGATCTCTCCCGCCGAGTTGAGTGCAACCATGGCGCCCAGTTTCGACAACCTTTCCGAGCAGGACCTCCACGAGGAGGAGGAGGAGGAAGAGATTGATTTCTCTGGTGAGTTTTCTTTTGTTGGCGGTTGTGTTGGGTTGGGTTGGACCCCTCTCGGCTAACGCGACCTGGCGATGCGATAGATCTCAAGGAGCAGTACGAGGTCAAACTTGAGGAGGGTCTGGATACATTTGTTGTGATCGATGGGCTGCCGGTCGTGCCCGGGGACAGCAGGCAGAAGCTCGTCAAATTCTTGTTGAGGAAACTCACCAGTGTCGGCAACACCTCCGAAGATGCGATTTTCATGCCCCTCAACGATCAGAATATGTCCGAAGGGTGCGTTGCCGGCAGACCGCGCGTGGAATGATCATTGTGATGGTTGCTTACAGAAACCCCTGGTTTTTTTGCTCTTTAGATTTGCCTTTGTTGAATATGACACCCCCGAACAAGCCGTTGCCGCCGTCAAGGCCCTCCACGGCACCCCCCTCGATAAGAAGCACACACTGTCCGTCAACAAGCTGATGGATATCGACCGGTATGGCCGCGAGGGACGGGTCGATGAGGAGTACAAGCCCCCTGCTGTGGAGCCATTCAAAGAGAAGGAACACCTGCGCTCGTGGTTGGCGGACCCCAACGCTCGGGACCAGTTCGCTCTCTACCGTGGCGACAAGGTCGGTGTGTTCTGGAACAACAAGAGCAACGACCCGGAGAACGTGGTTGATCGCGCCCACTGGACACAGCTCTTTGTGCAGTGGTCCCCGAAGGGCTCCTATCTCGCATCCGTCCACCCCCAGGGTGTTCAACTCTGGGGCGGTTCGGCTTTCTCAAAACAGAAGCAGTTCCCCCATCCGTTCGTCCAGCTGATTGAGTTCTCTCCCGGTGAGAACTACCTCACCACCTGGTCGGCACGACCTATCCAGGTGGAAGAGGGCCAACCCATCCTGACCTACGAGGAGGATGGTAAGAACCTTATCATCTGGGACATCACCACCGGCAAGCCCTTACGTTCTTTTGTGTCTCACGATCTCGCTTCCGCACCTGCCGACGCCGCGGCGGAGAAGAAGAAGGTTCAGTGGCCCGCTTTCAAGTGGTCGGCTGATGAGAAGTACGTTGCCAGAATGCTCCAACACCAGTCTATCTCCATCTACGAGCTGCCCCGGATGAATCTGTTGGGCAAGACCTCGGTTAAGGTGGAGGGCGTGATGGACTTTGAATGGTCACCCGCCACCCCGAGCCGGGAGGGCGTCAAGCAGTACGAGCAGCTTCTCTGCTTCTGGACCCCTGAGATCGGCAGCAACCCCGCCCGAGTGGCCATGATGAGCGTGCCGTCCAAGGAGATTGTCCGAACCCGGAATCTGTTCAACGTCTCCGACGTCAAGCTGCACTGGCAGTCGCAGGGTACCTATGTCTGTGTGAAGGTGGATCGCCACTCCAAGTCCAAGAAATCCATGGCGACCAACCTGGAGATCTTCCGCGTCAGGGAGAAGGGCGTACCTGTTGAGGTTGTTGACAGCTTGAAGGATACGGTGATCAACTTTGCCTGGGAGCCCAACGGGGACCGTTTCGTCCTCATCACCAACGGTGAAGCCCCCTCCGGCAGCGCCGTCCCGCCCAAGACGGCCGTCTCCTTCTTTGCTCCCGAGAAGAAGGGTCACCACCTTGGCAACTTCAAGTTGATACGCACCATCGAGAAGAAGACGAGCAACGCCATCTACTGGTCGCCCAAGGGCCGTTTCGTCGTGGTGGCGACCGTTCACTCGCAGAGCAGCTTCGACCTCGACTTCTGGGACATGGACTTTGAAGGCGAGAAGCCCGGGTCGGAGAAGGACCTGGCAGCCAACCTCCAGCTGATGAAGACGGTTGAGCACTACGGTGTCACTGACATTGACTGGGATCCCACTGGCCGCTACGTAGTCAGCAGTGCTAGTGTGTGGACACACTCGGTAAAGACTACCCCATCGTGTCCCCCCTCTTACTTTCAATAACTAATCTCTCATTTCTAGATGGAAAACGGTTGGAATATCCACACGTTCGCCGGTACCACCCTCGGTGAGCACCCGACAGAGAAGTTCAAGCAGTTCGTTTGGCGCCCTCGCCCGGTCACCTTCCTCAGCAAGGAGGAGCAGAAGCAGGTCCGCCGCAACCTCCGCGAGTACTCCAAGGAGTTCGATGAGGAGGACAAGTACGCCGTCGACATTGCCAACACCGCCGTGGTCGAGACTCGCAAGCGGGTACTCAGCGAATGGACTGCCTGGATCCGCCTCGAGAAGGAACTGCTTGCCGAGGACAAGGACATCCTCGGTCTCCCCGAGGAGGCCGACGAAGCCAAGCTGGCCCAGGACGCGAGTGCCGTGTCCGCGCCGGCCGAGGGCGACACCGTGGTGGAGGAGATTGTGGAGGAGATCATCGAAGAAACAGAAGAGGTTATCAACTGATGAATTGGGTTGTCTCTACTTTTCATTTCTTATTCCTTTTTTTTTCTTTCATTCTTCTCTTTCTTATTCGTCATCTAATGTCTCTCAATGTTTTCATGTATGAGCGTTGTTCATACACTTCTCGCCTCCTCGGTCTCGGCCGGGAGTTTGTCTCGAGAGCAAAAAATCTGATAGATCTGTGTGCCATTGTCCCGATAGCAGGGTTCAACATGAGAGATGAATATATGACTGGTCAGAATAGTAGAAGTCTACAGGAGTATATTAAGACAAACCCCCCAATACCAGTGCCAGTGCCAATGCCAGTGCTACGACCAGTGCTACGACCAAACTCCCTCTACAAGCATACCTGCCCGCGCCGCTCTTCAATCCCCTCGCATACGGAAGCACGTTCTTCTTGAAGAACGCGTTATCCCTCCCCTCGACATTCCCCATGGGAACATACTCACAGACAACGTACCAGCCATCCGCCCCATCAGAAGAAGCAGTCGTGTTATATCCGCAGTTCACAGCCGCACAACCTACCTCCATGGTCGCCCTCCAGACCAACTGGGTGAAATGGCCGGTTGCCTCCGTGAACCCCGTCGGCGGGTGATAGATGTATTCCTCTCCTTCGTCGCCCCAGGCGCACACAGCAGCCGTCACGTTGGGGTATCCTGTTGCCAGATTTTCGCCGTACGGTCCATACTAGCTCATCAATACTATGACAAAACCCCGTCTTAAAAATCAGGTGGACTTACTGAATGCTCCCATTGACATTTCTGTGCCCAGTCCAGTGCATACGCTGCGAGCAACCCGTTCCAGATCAGGGCACTTGCGTTGTGTTGGCGGCGGTACTCGTTGCTGACTTGGAGGATGGTGGATTCAAAGTCCGCGGTGGAGGTGTACGAGGGGGGTGCCGTGGTGGTTGGCTCGACGGTGGTGGTTGTGGTGGTTTGTGCAGAGGCTGTTGCGATGGTAGAAAGGAGGACCAAGAGTGTATATTCATTCAGTATCATGATAGAGATAGTCGTAGATATATAAATGGTACAGATGCTCTCCCTATCAATGTTTTAGCGATAGATGGTATATCTAGCGGTGAATCCATCTTACCAGTAATCATGTTAAGTCTTGATAAATATAAGATCCTATAATACTCATTCAAGGTCACATCTTGTAGTGTTGTGCTTTGCAAAGCCCCTGGTTGTAAATCCGGTCGACTCCGGCATGTCGTTACGTTGTCGCAGCAGTGGCCGGTTTTTGACGTCAGACTGAACTTGTCTCACTGCATATATATTTTTCTTTGAGCTAGGCTAATTATTGCTTCGAAAGAAGTTGGATTGCTTCGAGATCGGATGCTTATTTAGTTGTTTCTTGGATTGGATGGTACACGGTATATCACCTATAGTCAAGCCTATATATCATCACACGGGTCACATAACGCTACAGCCAATGCCATACATCGCTCGTTCCACATCTCGTTTCACCTGGTACCAGTCTGCGCGTCGCTCGGCGAATTCGTAGACCTCTTCGGCACGCCAGATGCCATGGAAGCGATCCGCGTCGGCGATGATCGCAGCGAGTTCCTTCGCATCGGACGGATCAATCAGATAAATCTGCGCTAGTTCTCGGAAAGCTTTGAAGTAAAGAAGAAGGTCGCTGTTCTTCAACGTTTGGATGAATTTGAAGTAGTGGTTCATGTCGCTGCAATTCACATGTTGGTAAAGCGAGAACGGGTGACAAGAGAGAAAGTATTGTAGACTTACCTGATAAGCTTGAGGGAGCCCTCCACGCTTATCCGCTGTCGCTTCAAATGCTTACACAACGCAGTGAAGAGGCGTAGACCGACTTCTTGATTAAACACGTCCAAGGTGCTCTTGTCCGTACTCCCCACGAGCATCTGCGTATGTGAAGACACAACATCAACCACCGCCGTAGCGGTTTCGCTCACCCCTACATCCATGGTGACACGGTGAGGATCGTCGGACATAGCAGGATTGAAATCCGTGGCCAGCTGTCTAGTGGCTAGAATATAATCGACCTCCTCCATCAGGACGTCTATACCTTTGCTGAGACCGGCGGCCACGCGCTCGTCCAGAGCCTGCTCAAACTTCTTCTTTTCCTTGACTGCGGGGTCGAGAAAGTCGTTTCGGTCCGTGAGCTTCGATCCGACCAGCTCCTGCTCGTAGAAAACGTCCATCATCTGAAGGATCAGGTCGCCGACGTTCACCAACTCCAGAAACGTGACCAGGGGCTCCACTTCCGATTGCTCTCGATCGCCTTGCTCGCGGGGCCGGTAATTAGAAAGATGGTCCACGGCCTTGTCGAAGCCGATGATAACATGGCGATGACCCAGGATGCGCAGCAACGCAATAAATATCCCTTGGCATTGCTCTCTGACAACGGTAGCGGTGTTGCCCCCGATCTTCCTGAATTGAGCTGCTCGTTCGAGACTGGACTTGGCAGAGTGGACGAGGCCCAATGCAACTTCAATGCTGAAAAGAGAGCGAATACCCTCCATTTTCGATTTCATTAGGGCAGCCTTTGCTGCAAGTTCGGTCGTTGGCAATTCCTCCATGTTCAACGGAACAGGGGATGAGGAGATGGTGGAGAAGCGGTTGGAGCTCTTCAGTGGATTCTGGGTCTCGCTCGGGCTGTCCTGATCAGATTTGCCATCGCCAGATCTACCGAAACTTGGAAGGATCGCAACAGGCATCATAATGACCTTCTTGAAGGACGTCAGGAAGTCTCGTTTGTCGGCTTGGCGGTTGATGTTCGACATCAAGAAAGACTCTGCCGAGGCTGCCTGCTCCGACAGCTGTCGATCCCACTCATTGACTGCAGCTTCGGAGCCTTTTTTGAAGTAGTCGACTTCTTCGGCAAGGTACGTATCGATATGCGGCTCAAAGACGTTGGCGATGAAACTGTCCAATATCTTCTTTGAATCATCTCCAGAACTCTGTATCGGAAGCAGAGTCTCGGACAGATGCAAGCATTGAACAAATGTACCGGAAACTGCCTTGAGATATGACTCGAGGTCTGTGCGGTGAAGTACATCGAAAATACCCGTAAGAAACGGATAGAGAACATCTTGCCCGACTTTATCCAGGAAAGAGTTTGCGACATTCGCCTGTGGAGGAAAGGCTTGGTTGATGATTGAGATTTCTTCGTTGTAGGCTACGCTCAGGCGAGTAAAGAAAGCCTGGGTATGCTCAAGTTTAATCGCCCCGGTCGTCTCATCGATGCAGTCTGCAACCTGGCCAAAGTCCGATTTCCTAGTGACCAGATGGTTATGCTGAACGAAAAGCTGAACTGCGGATGCAGCCCCGTTCAAAGTCCAGAGGATATGGGCATAGGTCCGCATAGAGCCGTTGATATCGTCCGTGTCATAGCCTTGCCGGAACTCCTTCAGGGCTGCTGTTTCAAACATCGATATGACCTTTTCGAGTTGATCCACGCGAGCTCTCCATCCCTCAGTCTGGTCACATTTCGCGAACGCCTGCAACTGAGACAAGATTTGGGCTTGCTGATGCGGGTCCGAGTATTTCTGGGTAACCAGATTGTCCGGTGATGCTTCGGAATTCACAATGGCCTCGTAGAACGACGAGAGTGCAGAATGGATCTTCCCATACTCGGACCGAGCTTGTCCGCGTATCGACTTTGCCTGCTTCAGCGCTACCAGGGCTGGGTCGCTGCCCCTGTTGTCTGGGCTCGAATCTGGCGCGGCAGTCGACAGATTGATGCTGTCAAACCCGTCTGACAGCGATTTCAACTCTGACAACGAATCCGGTGCATTCCGAGTTGCGGAGACGGGTGGCTGATCGACGCTTCTCACGCTGGCAATCGTCCCATGAGCACTCTCGAAGTTTTTCCTTGCTTCTAATTCATCCCAACATCCCATGATTTTCAGCTTCTGAACCCATCGCGTGTCATCATATGCCATTTCCCGTAGGAGCCGTGACGATCGAGCAACTCGGATAAGGTCGACGGGGGAGAGGTAGTCAAGAATCAAGGTCATGATCTCTGGAAAATCATCATTAATATCTGCTCAGATCTAGAGATTCCAAGTTGGGATTGATTCACCTGCAGGGAGAGCCGCCCTTGAGATCTCCTCCATGGAAGCCATCTTGATGGAGGCCAGCACATCCCGGCGCGGCGGCGGCCGCCCTCGAGATCCTGTCCCAGTCCTCGCACTCATATTGCCGACTCAAAGTCCGCATCAGGACGAAACAACCCTCTAAAACGCTCTCCGTGTCGTGGACTCGAGGCTGCCCGCCGCAACGGCGAGGTCACAGCGGGCGGGTTTGTTCGTGTCGGGAGGCAACACAGGATGGAGGCGGGTCAGACGGTGGGGCGGTGCTGTCGTGTGAGCACCAAGCTTCATAGATGGAACATGACTGTCTATGAGGCTGCTGGCTTATCTTTTTGGGGCCATTAAATGCATCGGAATGGAAAGTCCTCTGTTTGCTGCCGCACTCAATTATCCATGCCTTGGCGAATCTCCCACTCCGAGCAGCGAATGGCAGGCTCGGTTGCTTCGTCTTGCCGGAGATGCAACAGATGTTGAGTAACGTCGGACAGAAGTACGAGATCCAGTAAATAATTGAGGAATAAGTTGATAAAAATTGGTATCAATGATATGGGCGTCTTCTAGATGTTCGTTGATCTATACGAATAAAATAAATTTCATAAGCCAATGCTAGATTGGATTATATTCTTTCCTAGGGACGTTTCTCTACCGGGTACGTGCGTACTGGAATGTTTTCCACGTTACCTAGGTAGCCTATTCATGAGACTCTTTTCAATTGCTAGGCAGAGGATACCTCGGATTTCGGCTTTGCTACCTGTTGGCATGGTAAAATCAAAAACTGTAGATTGCGTAAACGCACATACGGGATCTATCCCTACGTCGTTTAACCACGTCGATGCTGGTACGGAGTACGAGCAACCGACAGCCGACTTTCTTGTTCATGCAGCATAGTCATGACATGCCTGCCAGGGATCCACTTCTTTTCCAGAAACACAGTCGTCAAGTCATATCGCAGCCTGATCGTCGTCGAGGATTCGAGACAGTGATCAATAGATCCGTTTGAGTCATTTTGACGTCTTTCTTAGTCTGAGATCGAAATCACCCATTAAAACATCTTTCGGCACGTAATTGTCTCCATATCAAGCTCATTCAAGCTCATTCAAACTAGCCGCAGCAGCTACTAGGCAGAGCTATCAACATGCCCGGAATTATGAGCGAATATTATGGCCTTTCCGAAAGACGGTTGTGTCTATATCAAGAATCTGGATAAATAGTGTTCGAGTGTCTATGATCTGGTTTCAAGAACCTGTGAGGTGCTGTATGAGCATTCTGATCGGCGCAAGTCATCAACAATACTTCCATGGGAATATATCAGAACATCCGATGTAGACACTGACGCTGAGCACACTGTAAATGTCAGCTGTAGATCCGAGAAGCAATGACAGAAAGAAATAGCAAGCAGGTCTCTGATGTTAACGAGGTAGCATCTGAGGTGAGCAGTGAGTGCCCGGCCTACGGGAAATGTCGGCAGAAATGACTGACAGCCAAAGGACGGCAACCTCCACAACCACAGACAGAGGAGTCAAAATATCAGAACCATAGTCAACGCCTCTGTTGATACATCGTCCGAAACCATGTATCCAATACACCTCCCAGCGCTGCGTTGTTCTGAGCAGATGCTGGTGGTGTATGCCTATCAGACGAAGGCCGTTTGTGTTCCGAAAAAGTCGCGGTTTTCACCGACGGGAGCCACCAGCCAATCACAGCGAGGGTTTAGCCAATTCCAAACCCAAAGAGAAACTTGCCCAGCACCGGCCGACAACTTCAACCTCAACCTCCAGAAAGGACTCCCGCTCCCTCTGTCCACCCCCCCTCCCCCCCCCTCTCTTCCAGCTCTGCGGCTTTTGTGCCTCCACCCCTTCTCGTGATTCGATCGGAGGGTCTCAATTTCTTTCAGAATGCTGGCACGTTCAGTCCTCCGCTCGGTGCCCGCCCGAGGCATCGCACGCCCGACGCTGGGCAAGACCTCGACGGTACGCGACCCCTCGCCATTTGAGACCCATTGGACGCCGTGTACAAGGACAATCGCTTGTTGGCATCCGTGTGAGAGTACTTGGGACTTTTTTTTGCTAATAGAGGCTGCAGCGCGCCGCTTCCTCGACAGCCGGCCCCGAGGCCACCAGCTCCCCTTTCAACCTCACACTTATTGCTGCCGCCGCGACCGTCGCCACAGTCGGGACTGCGACCTATGCTTGGGGACAGGATGCATTTGCGATGACGCCTGCTGAGGAGGGGTGAGTCTTTTTTTTTGATGGGTTGGTGGTGGTTGAATGGCGGGTGGCTCTTTGCCCACACTCCGTTCCTCCGAAAGCATCCGCCAATTCAGCATCTTGGAAGGATGAAGGCTGACCATGCTCCTCTCGCAGTCTGCACGCTACCCAATACCCTTGGGAACACGCCAAGTGGAACAAGACCTTTGATCACGCTGCGTAGGTGATGCCCCATCCCGCGACAAATTCAACGTCTTCTTTTTTTCTGTGCCGACGGTTTTTAACGTTTTCCCCCAGTCTGCGCCGTGGTTTCCAGGTCTACCGTGAGGTTTGCGCTTCCTGCCACTCTCTTACCCGTGTCCCCTGGCGCTCGTTTGTTGGTGTTATGCACACCGTGGACGAGATGAAGGCCATGGCCGAGGAGAACGAGTACGACACCGAGCCCAACAACGAGGGTGAGATTGAGAAGCGCCCTGGCAAGCTTTCCGACTACATCCCTGCCCCCTACAAGAACGAAGAGGCTGCCCGTGCCGCCAACGGTGGTGCCCTGCCTCCTGATCTGAGCTTGATCGTCAAGGGTCGCCACGGCGGCTGCAACTACATTTTCTCCCTCCTGACCGGCTACCCTGACGAGATCCCTGCTGGTGCCTCCGTCGCCGAGGGCATGAACTTCAACCCCTACTTCCCCGGAACTGGTATGTACTTTTTTTCTTCTTGGGGGAGACCGACCTCGGTTAGAACATAGTCGCTAATTGCACCAGGTATTGCCATGGCCCGTGTCCTCTTCGACGGCGTGGTCGAGTACGAGGACGGTACCCCCGCCACCACCTCCCAGATGGCCAAGGACGTTGTTGAGTTCCTCAACTGGGCCGCCGAGCCCGAGATGGACGAGCGCAAGAAGATGGGTGCCAAGGCCATTGCCATCCTCACCGGTCTCTTTGCTCTGAGCGTCTGGGTCAAGCGCTACAAGTGGGCCCCGATCAAGACACGGAAGATTGTGTACACACCCCCGGTCTCCCGTCGCTAGATAAATAATCTGCAGGCTGTGGTTGACAGGCCGGGAAAAGCTCGAGTCTGATCTCAAGCCGCCTGATTGATCTTGAACACTCTCCCTTCTTCTCGGCCTGCCGATGACGACCTGCCTGTTTTGTTAGAGCCGTCTCTCAGAACACTTGTATCTGTGTACCCTAGATATCGTTTCCTTAAAAACCCTGTTAAGCTCAATGGATTTCATTTGTCAAGTAGGACTTTTCAATTTACTGCAAAAGTAGCATTCTCTCTTCTCCGTTATCATCACAGTAATTTTCTATGTACTACCTATAATACTTTATCTTTACATAGAATTATTTACGTCTAGTGCACTACTCACCAATCGTCCTCAAGCCATCCCCAAACACCGGCCTAAAAGCGATATAATAGCTCTTCCACATCGCCGCCAACAACACATCCGCAAACCGAATCAGCCAGGCCGGGCTGATGCCATCCGGTCCAGCGAGAACTCTGGATAGAAACAAGGTGAGCATCAGGCCCGGCGCCCAGAGAGCCAGGAAGAGCACCTGGCCGACGCGCTGGCGCGGGGTGGTCACGCGGTACGCTCTGATTTGGGCAAGGTACGCCTGGTAGGATGTTGGGAGGTTATGTTCTGCTGCGCCGGTGCGTATCAGATCCAGATACCGCGCCGAGGGTTGAGCGTAGGATGCGTCGATGGGGAGGTGGAGATGGAGAGGCGACGCTGGTGATGTTGTTCCCGGCGTGTCGGTTGCCGGGGAGAGGAGGGTGTGCGCCTTGAATGGCTCTGTCGTGGGAGTATCCGGGACAGGGTCGGAAGGGTCGTATTTCTCCGGAAAGGGGAAACAGTCGACCACCACGTCGCGGTAGCCGCGACCCCCGCCCTCCGTGGCGATGATGCGTGCGTAGTCCGACAGGGTGACCTCGTAGACAACGCCGACGAGGGGCTTACGCCACCGGTCCTTGCGGTATCCGTTTGGAAGCAGAGGTTTGCCGTCCCTTTTTTCTCTTTCTTCTTCTTCTTCTTCTTCATCCTCTCTGGTATCATCGCTCGTCTCCCCAATCCATCCTCCCTCGGAACCTGGTGTTCTGGATCGTGTGCCCGCGAAGCAGGGCTCCGTGTATGGGATCCCCGGCAAATCAAACGTAAGGCGCAGGCTGGGCACAAGCACTTTCAACTCCGAGAGCGGCCGGATTCCCCGTGTGCCACGGAAGGTTTTCGCCGCCAGGTTCGATCCGTAGGCGAGATACAGCACCGTCTGCGGGGCGGTATCCTCTTCGTCTCTCGCATGGTCATCTCCGACAACTTCGAGTTCGTGGGTCACGACTTTCTCCGGGAGCGACGCGTCCTTGTCGAGGGATTGCTCCAGGGTCGATGCTCGTCGTCGGCCTGTCGTGGTCTCGGGGAGAGGATCGGGGACATTCGTCTTGGGTGATGATCGCCGGGCTGGGAAGTATCTTTCAAACGCCTTGAGGGCGCTGAATGGCCATTTCGCGTTTCTTCCTGCCTGATCAGCCTCCCCCTGTTCACGCTTCTGTTCGTCAACTGTCATTATTGCTGGAGTTTAGTTGGATTGTTCAGTGGTTTGCTCTTGTGGTCAAAGAATCCATGGTATCTTTCACCAAATTACCACGGGAGACTGCCCTAATAGGGACGAGATGCCCCGTGCTACATAATCAGCACAGAAACGTCTTGAATTCAGTCGAGCATGTTCTACCGGCGAGCGGAGCAACCGCAGCGCCGTCGGACGGAGTTGATGTGTAATCAATAATCTGACGAGTGGTCATTCTTGTCCTGTGTTGTTTCTAATAGAAAAGGGGTTCATGCCTGTTTTCACCTCGAAATAAACTGGTGTCCCTGTCTTTGCCGGCTGATCCATCTCTTTTTGTACATTTATACAAATGATATTCCTCCGAAAATGTGTGGTTCTGGTGGAGATTAAGGAAAACTGAGATGTCTTCCGTAGCGATCAATGATGCTTCAGTCCAGCTTCAGAGGTTAGCTCAAGATCCGCGACCTCCCTTCATCTCAATTTGATATTCTAGTGACATTGGCAGGGGGAGGAATGTGGCTTTGCTTTGTGGACTCGGGTGGTTTAAATATGAGTGGTTACAGTAGACGTACAACTGACGGACAAATGGCGTGATATGCTGCGACTTGACTACTGCGTAGGCTTTAACTATATGATAGGAGTATAGAAAAGTTAGATTGAATAGAGTATCTGATACACTCTTTACTAATAAAGATCATGATGTCGATTAATAAATCCCAATAGGTGGTAACTACTACATACCTACCTCTCTTGCCAGAAGATATATAAAACAAATTTACAAATATGGTATCCTAATTCCAACAATCCCGCTCCATATACAATAGGAAGATAAATCATTATATATTTTTATAGGATAGAAAGCAACGGCTAGCCCTCTACAATAGGCTGTCTCTCACGATGAGGTGCTCTCCAGCCTTGCCAGGTGTGTTTGTCGAATACTCCTGTTGCGATTTCCTTGGGATAGTTTCCATTCCGACAAGTATGTGCTTGGGTCTCCCGGTTGGTTGTGCATACCCACCGCGCTGCTGAGCTTCTTCCCCTGCTCTTGCTCCCACCGAGCTCAGCCGGCGCTTCCAGCATTCAACACCCATGGTTTCTTGAGATTCACACAATACCCATTTTCCAGGCAATGAGTCTGTATCCCGCAGCAGGCGCTGTATATGTCGGGGGTACACGGCACGTCATTATCCGATGGTGATCCATCGGGGTAGCAATGTCGACGCAAGTACCCAGTGTGCTTTTAGGGTAGGACGGCCGGGACAACAGTTCCTAGTCCGGATCCAAGGTAGGAAATGGCCCATCCGAGGCTTCCTTTGGTCCTGGCATCGGACTCGATACAAGATGACGGGTGTTACACATTTTCCGTCCGTTGGCAAGGGCTCAAGGCAAGGGAGTTGTGCGAGTCTGCGGTATGAGTTCTCATTCGCATCCAAGTATCAGGAAAGCGGGCTCCTCTACACCTTTGGCTTGATAGGTAGCTAGTGGGAGGCCAGATACACTGTGTCTCCTGTATGCTGCAGAGTTCTTCTGGTGAATTACTTTTCTCTCTTTTCAGTGAAAGCAGCAGAGTTTCTCATGGGCGGTGATGCAAGAAGATCACTACTTACTGAAGACTTCCATACTTCATACCTAGAATTCCAAGGCGATGAATGCAAGGAGTTGATCTCAAGATAGAAGTTGAAGATCATGGATTGGCTTTCCATTATTGGTTGCAGATATCCGCCCATCTTGTCTCTGTCGACATTGACTAGTACGGAGTCCCTGGACGTCATGAACCATGACTAGCCCACAGCCAGCCTTTTACTTCTCCAGCAACAAGGGTTCAGATAATGCCTCGCTCTATTTTCACTGTTTTCCCGAATGGATGAGGCGAGTCGTGACTTTTGATGTGGATGACTAAGGCGAGTAGTTACCCCGGATCTACGGATGCAGGCCACACGGCGATTGAAATTCTAGCGGTGTTAGTCCATAGCGCCTTTCAATGGCTCGCCAAGTAGTCAGGTCCAGTAGTGCCTACCTAGTTACTGAAGACATGCCCCTTTCTTCTTGCCTCACAAGCCGATGTCGGGCCTTTCGCTGGAATAGTTACCCCGCACTGCGTATTTGGTAGAGTGGCCAGTGGCGGAAAGCAATATGGCGAAGTTCAGGACTTAATTCCAACGCCTCTTTTCTTCCATTAGCCGTATTCTAGCCAGTTCCTCAGGTGGTTGCCTGGTGACTGGAGGCTGTGGTAGACTGAAGATGGCGTGTAGTCGAACGTCCCGAGGTATTGAGGATTCCAGGCCAAATCTGGATCAGGACACCGGGGACTATCACGTGGTGGACAGCTGACTGATCTGGAAGGTGTGACTCGTCCGCAAGTTTGACTGATTTGCTTGGAATTTAGAGAACTTGAGAGGTCACTTTTTTTTTTTCTTTCATAATTTTTTCTGACTTGTCCTACCCTGACAACAGCCCAGCTTCCTTGAGTTTGATGGTTGTTACTATATATTGAACCCTCTTATCAATTAGACCTGTGAGAAATCATACTATATAGTTGCCTCTCTACTGCAAGCAACCCCACTGCAATATGTCTGTAAGTAATTGCGACGGAACTTCAGCAAGCGCCCTTTTGATCTTGACTGACTCGAGTACACAGTTCTTCATTGAGAATCCCAACGTGGGCAACCACGACAACCTCGAAGATGCGAGAAGTACGTGTTTTTTGCATTTTGCGATCTAATTGAGATGGTCCATCGCTAACAAGTGCTCTTCTCCATAGTTCGTGGCTATAACCCTTTGACCCCTCCCAACCTCCTGCAACATGAGATCGCGATGAGCGAAATCTCGAAACAGACCGTCCTGGATGGCCGTAAGGAGGCAGCTGCGATCGTCAACGGCACCGACAACACACGCCTTCTGGTGGTCATTGGACCCTGTTCCATCCATGACCCCGATATGGCGCTGGTGTACTGCGATCGACTACTGCAGCAGAAGGCCAAATACAAGGACGAGTTGCTTATCGTCATGCGCTCCTACCTAGAGAAGCCTCGCACTACTGTTGGCTGGAAGGGTCTGATCAACGACCCTGACATTGATAACAGCTTCAAGATCAACAAGGGTCTGCGCACCTCCCGTCAGCTTTTCGTTGACCTTACTGGCAAGGGCATGCCTATCGCCAGTGAAATGCTCGATACCATTTCCCCCCAGTTTCTTGCGGACTGTCTTTCTGTCGGTGCTGTCGGTGCTCGTACCACCGAGTCCCAGGTCCATCGCGAACTTTCCTCCGGTCTGTCTTTCCCTGTCGGTTTCAAGAATGGTACCGACGGCTCCTTGGACGTGGCTGTGGATGCCATCGGTGCCGTTAACCATCCTCACCACTTTCTTTCAGTCACAAAGCCCGGGCTGGTCGCCATCGTCGGAACTGTCGGCAACCCCGATTGCTTCGTGATCCTGCGCGGAGGAAAGAAGGGCACCAACTATGATGCCGAGAGCATTAAGGAGGCTAAGGAGAAGCTGACCCAGAAGGGTCTCAAGCCTCGTCTTATGGTCGACTGCAGCCATGGCAACTCCCTTAAGGACCACAGAAACCAGCCCAAGGTTGCGGCCGTCCTGGCCGAACAGATTACCGCTGGCGAGACTGGCATCATGGGGGTGATGATTGAAAGCAATATCAATGAGGGCAGCCAGAAGGTTCCTCCCGAGGGCAAGGCGGGTCTTAAGTACGGAGTCAGTATCACCGATGCCTGCATTGGCTGGGAGGATACCGAGTCCGTTCTCGAGCTCCTGGCCAAGGCTGTTCGCGCTCGGAAGGAAAAGATCGGCAATTAGATTTTCTTCGGTTCATCCCGACTCCTACGATAAAGAAAAGTTCGGTTGTCATTCCACTTTCATGATCATGTTCTTACGGGTGATTTCAATCTGCTACTTCATGTGGAATGGAAGCACATAAACTATTTAGCGTTGCGTTTTTTTATTATTTTATTTTGCAGGCTTTTCTTTTCCCACTTCAAGATCTTTTCATCTCCAGGCTAGCCATAGAGTAATTGGATCGAATCTGGTTCATACCGTTCTTACCTACTAGGTAGTCATGACGTCTCATTGACATGATATTTTCAGCTTCTTTCTAAAGGAAGCATGTCCGTTCCCAGTTGCTAGGATTATATCATCGATTCCGGCCAGAGATTTACTTTTGTTTGTGTTCAGCTCTACAATTCTTGGTCCATAAGTATGACTGTATGAGAACGCTTGAAATGTACAAGCCCAATAATTTCCATTATCGCTAAGCTGAGAGGGTCATGAGTATATGATGAGATGAAGAAATCGCTGCAAATATGAGATGAGAGAACCTTTCAACAAAAAAAGAGTTACAATATGTATGTATGTGTATATATGGATAGGGAGGGCTATGGATGGCCTCACGCGGACGCCTCCACCCATCGGCCTTCGCGAACACTGAGCTCGGGAATCTTGAAGTCGACGATACAGGCCGCGAACGAGGGGCGGCGCTTAATAGCCACCGAGAGAGCCGTAGATGCCGACGATGCCGGTTCGCTGTCTGTCGAGGAATCCAGACAGTCTGTCATGATCTTGCGGAGCTGCTGGCTGGAGGTATACTGGCCGCCAAAGTCGCGGCGGTCGTCTGTTTGCTTTCGTTTGCGAGAGGCGGTGGTGGACGGAGTCGTCGCTGGAGAGGAGGAGGAGGAGGAGGAGGAGGAGAAGGATGAAGGTGCGGGCGGAAGGTATCCCAGCTCAGCCCGGTCGATCAGTTTTGGTGAGACGAGACTGCCGTCCGGACCGACCGAGAGGGACTTGCAGGGGACATCGCCGAGGGGTCTCGCCGGGGAAGTGAAAGTGTCCACGTCGATGACGTTGGTTTCGCCGGAGGCGCCAAACGCCCAGACTCGGACGCCGCCCGTGGAGGACTGGAGAGCTAGCTCGACCACCTGGTCCATCCGGCCGATTTCCTTGCCGTAGATCTTCAGCGGCCACATCATTGCCGTCGGGCGGTAGGAGACGCTGAGCAGGAAATCCCAGTCGCCGCTCTGGTTTTGGGCCAGGCTTTCCCGCCGCTTGCGACCGACATCCAGGAACCAGTCCCGGGCAAGGTCACTGTCGCCCATGACGCTGTCGCCCTGCCGTTCACGTTCCCTGCGGATCACATTGAAGACGTCCAGCGGCACGGAGTACAGAACGATTCGATCTTCGTACGCGGCGACCACGCGCAGACCCCAGCTGAGGTCGGAGCCCGCGGCAAAGACGGTGGGGATCCGTTGCTCTCGGTTACTGTCCATCGGGTCCTTGCCGTATGGAGGCACGCAGATCAAGGCTCGTGTCAGACTAGTCGGCCCACCAATCGGGGCATCGGATCCGATACAAAGCAGTCCCGTGCGTGGCTCCACGAAAAGGATATGTAGCCCATCATTGATGGGAATCGCGCGGTAGTGATGGCAATGGGTGGCGCGAACGAGACTGAGATTGCCGGTACTGGCGTTTGTCCAGCGGGTGAAGGAGTGGACGTCGGCGAGCAGATGGAACTGACACGACGGTCGGGCTTCGCCGTACGATGCGTCGTCGCACTGGCATCCTTGCATTCCTGGACCAGCCAGAGATGAGATTAGGCGTAACTCTAATGGTGTTCCTTCTCCTGGGCGGCTTGGCAGGAAGTGGAGGATCTCCGACGGTTGAGACATTGGGAAATGCTTGCGACAGTCCTGCCTGGTCTTCTCGTCTACCCAATGCAGCTCGATGCCGTTTCCGCACCCGAACGCGACGCATCGACGGCCCGGACAGATGGAAACGCTGTGAGGGGGGTCGTCTGGCGAACAAATGTCACGGTAAAAATGCTGGGGAGTCATGGTTAATGGAGGCATTGCTCGCGACACCAACGACTCTTGATCCGAAGACTGTCGAGCGATAGACTCTGCTGCTCGGGGGCAAGTAGGATCAATATCACAGATCATACCCACCCGACCTTGCAGTAAAGCCGCGACCACAAATTTAGGGGCGGTGGTGTCGATGGTCACAGACAGAATAGCGGCGGGACAGGCAATGCTACAGATGGGGGCAAAATCCAGGTCGCCAAGAGCATTGATAGAAACTGGGACCGAATCACCGACCTGCCGTGAGAGAAGACGGTATATATAGATCATGGATCCTGAGGTGACAAGAAGATAGTTGCCACAGGTGCTCACGTTGAATTTGGACATGCCATGGCTCTCGTGCTCTTCCAGCGACACGGTCGCGTGGGCATGAGAGAACGATCCGCGGTTCTTCGAGGCCGGAAGGCCGTTGGATAGGTTGGAGAAGTCAACGATAGACGTTGTTAGAAAACCCGCTCTTTCAACGTTCGTCTTGCGTCCGGATAGGAGACACTCTGTTGCAAACCGTTTGCTCATCCGCCACACCAAACTCTCTTCTGGCTCAGAGGGAGAAAGGCGGGAGATCTGGCGGTCCCGCTGCCAGGCATCCCACCACCCTGCTCTTTTCAGCATGCTCTCCAGAAGAGTGGGATCTAAGCTGATCCGCATCCACTGTGAACATGTCTTCCTCGCATTTTCAAAATCGCGGGGACTCAGCATGCAGTAGATCTGCAGTAGAATCTCCGGAGGGACTATGTTGGCAGCAGGAGGCTCTTGGGAGGGTTCTGGCATGATCGTCATCGTCGTCATTTGCAGGATCGCGGCAACAGGGCGTGCTTTTTGAGAGGACAGTTTCTCTTCTGGCATCTGCATGTTCATCGGCGCACTACAATCGGTAGAGCTCAGGTCATCATTATCTCGGGCAAGAATGGCGAATCCAAGCCTCTGATCAGAGGAGACACGCTCGAGGTCGGTATCAGATGGAATCTGCAATGCAGGCATTCTTATTCCGAGCTGGTCTTGGTCACTGGCGATTTCTCTCACGCGATCTTAGCTCGAAGTCGTAGGTCAGACCGAATCCGTTGGCGCTTTCAAAAAAAAAGAAGAGAGAAACGGGGCAATCGATTGAAAAGACAAACACAGGGATAGGGAGCCCTGACAAGAATATGGAAGCACAGAGAATAAGTCCGAGTCACCAGATGTGATAATGGGCTGATAAGACCCGAGAATCCCAGTATCGGACCGGGGAGAATTGTAGCGTGGCGGCGGCAGGGTAGGTCTGGCCTCGGGTGGAGTAATCGAGCGAACAATCACAGAACAGATATGGAATCAGGCAAAACTTGACGTGATCAGGTGCCAAATTCGACGAGAGAAGCATGTAGGTCCAGCTTTACAAGGTTGACAAAAGCACCTACTGGCAGACAAAACATGCTCGAAGAGTCGGGCGCGGACTTAAAAGTCGAGCTTCCAGAAGGATAAATTGTCAATAATACTTAGCGAGGAATCGGCGTCCTCCGTAAAGCCTGGGAAGCGTGTGCCCATGCGTTGGCCCTGTTTTCTGTCTGGCTCTCGACAGGGGTTGGGATGCAACCCACAGCACCGGGGAGCTTCGCTAGCTTAATTCGCAGAGATCGAGGTGGGCAGGGTTTGTGGCGGTGACGATGGCTTTTTTTTACTCCGTAGTGCTGTGATTGAAGTAAGTTTCCCCAACCCCGAGTGGTGATGCAAAGGAGAAGACGTGAGGAGAAACCAACCAGTCTTTTTATAATTTCCTCTCTCCCTCTCCTCCCCCCCCTCCCCAGGGGCCTTAAATACCAGCTGGGTAAAGTCCCCATACTTGACACAGCCAACCAGCGGTATCTTCTGGAATTCGCCGTCGTGGATCACGATCCCAATCCCCCAACAGCTGTTCTGACGTCGATACACGGTTCCGGGGCCAGGGACGAGGAAGAGCTGCAGTCATGCCCCAGTGAGGGCACGGCGATAGTGGAGCCCATGTCGACGATCCACCGGTCCACGGCAGCGTAAGACCGAGCTACGCGAGACGATTGTCGGGCAGTCTCGATGATAGCGGGGGATGGTCCGACAAGGACAAATCGCAGGGCTAAAATTCCCTTTCCTTTTTTTTTTTTTTTTTCACAAGAGGCGCGGGCGTTTTGCCCCACGGTCCGAAGGAGGGGGGATGAGCCGGTGGTTCTGGTCTTCAGCGAACAACGGTTAGACGAGTGAGAAGCGTTCATTGCCTTGAGGCCAGCTGGAGGAGGGGGTCCCACGACAGGTTCCCAGAAATGGAAGTCTTCGACAGAGATCGTGGGCGGGTCTGTCCAAGTCTGCATCCACCGTTAGTTCGAGGCAAAAACATCAACGTATCGTCAACTAATTCGTGGCTTACCCGCGATTATTTTGCCATGGGAGACTTGCTTCTGCCACATTCCTCTCGTCCTCATTCCAGAAGAGGGCCTTATCGGCGTTGGCGTTGGCGTGGGCGTGGGCGTACGGAGTAGGCGTGGGCGTGGGCGTGGGTTGGCGTCAGCCTGTGAGGGGGAGGTGAGTTGGCAGGAATCCAAGCAAGAGAGGAATTTCTTCTAGAAGGGGCGCAGACACTGGCCAGACTGCCGAAGAATGCGTGTTCTTGTCCCTCTCGAGTCTCCAGAGTCCAACCTCCCCCGTTCTCTCCCCCCCTCTTTATTTCTCCCTCTGCGTGCTGCCTGCTGTTCTGGCGATGCAGGAAGAAACGACTCCCATCGCACGTTTGTTTTGATCGGACACGTGCCCGCAAAAATCACACCACATTCTCTCAACTCTGCCAGTATCTTCATCTCCTGGTTTTACTTTCCCCCACGTACTACTCTCTATCTATTGGTACGAAGCACAGGCAACACCATCGCAACTGGTAGACAGATTCCTTCGTAACAAACCCCCCCCCGTTGCGCAAGAAAGTAACCACCAATCACTACCGGTGGACATGGTGTACGTCTTACAGAGAATGCCACCGTCAAAACTTCCAGCTGTATGGACTATGTAGTAGAGACGGGCTCCCCGGGAAGAACTCACTGCTCACCCTCTGTGTCACCGCTATATCCCCACCGAGGAATGCGACCTTGCTCATCAGGGTGAAGGGAAACGAAAGCCCGCTCCAGGCAAGACAGACGAAGTTTGAGAACGCCACAGGCTATCTAACCTCATCATCTGACAGTCAGATTTTGATTACTCTATACGGAGTAGGATGGCTTCGTAATTTTTTCCTTTTTCCTTTTTCCTTTTTTTTATTGCAAAGAGACCTTCTGCACACTAAATTAGTTGCACGGGAGGCCGGCCTGACCATGAGGCTAAGCACCTTGTTTAATTTGGCGGTGTTCGGCTTTTACAAGGAAATAGAGTACAAAGTAGAATCGGCCACTAAATAAATAACTGACTAGGTAGTTGGTGCTTATGTAGGTCTAGATCGTGGAGAGCGAGTGTCCCATAGAATGGCGGGTCGTGATAATTATGAGCTCAAGAGATTCTATGCAGAAATCTATGATATCCGTAAGGACAAAAGACGACATGAAAAAACCATGTCGAGATCTTCTCAATCTAAGATTCATGAGGGAGACAACTCGGGAAAGTAAGCGAGAGAGTGTATCAGAGAGAAGGCGAGCAATGCAAATTGGTATCGCAGTCATATATCATCAAGTGGGATTTGGGATATCGAGGACACGCACGAGTAATGTGTAGTGGTGTATTAACATTAGAAGATTGGGGTG